>NW_026967908.1:0-157648 GCF_028390025.1 Pseudophryne corroboree | reverse complement strand
CTGTTCAAAAATGATGCTCCGAAATCAACTTCTGTCACCTTAGTGATAACTTTTGGGATAGTACCTAAAGTTTAAAGCAGAAATTGGGGCACTTTTGACATTTTCATTTTTGACCAAAATCGACAGGTCTGGGGCTTAGGGAATTTCTCATATGCCACAAAACGGTTGAAGCTCCTGTTCAAAAATGATGCTCCAAAATCAACTTCTGTCACCTTAGTGATAACTTTTGGGATAGTACCTAAAGTTTAAAGCAGAAATTGGGGCACTTTTGACATTTTCATTTTTGACCAAAATCGACAGGTCCGGGGCTTAGGGAATTTCTCATATGCCACAAAACGGTTGAAGCTCCTGTTCAAAAATGATGCTCCGAAATCAACTTCTGTCACCTTAGTGATACATTTTGGGATAGTACCTAAAGTTTAAAGCAGAAATTGGGGCACTTTTGAAATTTTCATTTTTGACCAAAATCGACAGGTCCGGGGCTTAGGGATTTTCTCATATGCCACAAAACGGTTGAAGCTCCTGTTCAAAAATGATGCTCCGAAATCAACTTCTGTCACCTTAGTGATACATTTTGGGATAGTACCTAAAGTTTAAAGCAGAAATTGGTGCACTTTTGAAATTTTCATTTTTGACCAAAATCGACAGGTCCGGGGCTTAGGGAATTTCTCATATGCCACAAAACGGTTGAAGCTCCTGTTCAAAAATGATGCTCCAAAATCAACTTCTGTCACCTTAGTGATACATTTTGGGATAGTACCTAAAGTTTAAAGCAGAAATTGGGGCACTTTTGAAATTTTCATTTTTGACCAAAATCGACAGGTGCGGGGCTTAGGGAATTTCTCATATGCCACAAAACGGTTGAAGCTCCTGTTCAAAAATGATGCTCCAAAATCAACTTCTGTCACCTTAGTGATAACTTTTGGGATAGTACCTAAAGTTTAAAGCAGAAATTGGGGCACTATTGAAATTTTCATTTTTGACCAAAATCGACAGGTCCGGGGCTTAGGGAATTTCTCATCTGCCAGAAAACGGTTGAAGCTCCTGTTCAAAAATGATGCTCCGAAATCAACTTCTTTTAACTTAGTGATACATTTTGGGATAGTACCTAAAGTTTAAAGCAGAAATTGGGGCACTTTTGAAATTTTCATTTTTGACCAAAATCGACAGGTCTGGGGCTTAGGGAATTTCTCATATGCCACAAAACGGTTGAAGCTCCTGTTCAAAAATGATGCTCCGAAATCAACTTCTGTCACCTTAGTGATAACTTTTGGGATAGTACCTAAAGTTTAAAGCAGAAATTGGGGCACTTTTGACATTTTCATTTTTGACCAAAATCGACAGGTCTGGGGCTTAGGGAATTTCTCATATGCCACAAAACGGTTGAAGCTCCTGTTCAAAAATGATGCTCCGAAATCAACTTCTGTCACCTTAGTGATAACTTTTGGGATAGTACCTAAAGTTTAAAGCAGAAATTGGGGCACTTTTGACATTTTCATTTTTGACCAAAATCGACAGGTCTGGGGCTTAGGGAATTTCTCATATGCCACAAAACGGTTGAAGCTCCTGTTCAAAAATGATGCTCCAAAATCAACTTCTGTCACCTTAGTGATAACTTTTGGGATAGTACCTAAAGTTTAAAGCAGAAATTGGGGCACTTTTGACATTTTCATTTTTGACCAAAATCGACAGGTCCGGGGCTTAGGGAATTTCTCATATGCCACAAAACGGTTGAAGCTCCTGTTCAAAAATGATGCTCCGAAATCAACTTCTGTCACCTTAGTGATACATTTTGGGATAGTACCTAAAGTTTAAAGCAGAAATTGGGGCACTTTTGAAATTTTCATTTTTGACCAAAATCGACAGGTCCGGGGCTTAGGGATTTTCTCATATGCCACAAAACGGTTGAAGCTCCTGTTCAAAAATGATGCTCCAAAATCAACTTCTGTCACCTTAGTGATACATTTTGGGATAGTACCTAAAGTTTAAAGCAGAAATTGGGGCACTATTGAAATTTTCATTTTTGACCAAAATCGACAGGTCCGGGGCTTAGGGAATTTCTCATCTGCCAGAAAACGGTTGAAGCTCCTTTTCAAAAATGATGCTCCGAAATCAACTTCTTTTAACTTAGTGATACATTTTGGGATAGTACCTAAAGTTTAAAGCAGAAATTGGGGCACTTTTGAAATTTTAATTTTTGACCAAAATCGACAGGTCTGGGGCTTAGGGAATTTCTCATATGCCACAAAACGTTTGAAGCTCCTGTTCAAAAATGATGCTCCGAAATCAACTTCTGTCACCTTAGTGATACATTTTGGGATAGTACCTAAAGTTTAAAGCAGAAATTGGGGCACTTTTGAAATTTTCATTTTTGACCAAAATCGACAGGTCCGGGGCTTAGGGAATTTCTCATCTGCCAGAAAACGGTTGAAGCTCCTGTTCAAAAATGATGCTCCGAAATCAACTTCTTTTAACTTAGTGATACATTTTGGGATAGTACCTAAAGTTTAAAGCAGAAATTGGGGCACTTTTGAAATTTTCATTTTTGACCAAAATCGACAGGTCCGGGGCTTAGGGATTTTCTCATATGCCACAAAACGGTTGAAGCTCCTGTTCAAAAATGATGCTCCGAAATCAACTTCTGTCACCTTAGTGATACATTTTGGGATAGTACCTAAAGTTTAAAGCAGAAATTGGGGCACTTTTGAAATTTTCATTTTTGACCAAAATCGACAGGTCCGGGGCTTAGGGAATTTCTCATATGCCACAAAACGGTTGAAGCTCCTGTTCAAAAATGATGCTCCGAAATCAACTTCTGTCAACTTTGTGATACATTTTGGGATAGTACATAAAGTTTAAAGCAGAAATTGGGGCACTTTGGAAATTTTTATTTTTGACCAAAATCGACAGGTCCGGGGCTTAGGGAATTTCACATATGCCACAAAACGGTTGAAGCTACTGTTCAAAAATGATGCTCCGAAATCAACTTCTGTCACCTTAGTGATACATTTTGGGATAGTACCTGAAGTTTAAAGCAGAAATTAAGGCACTTTTGAAATTTAAATTTTTGACCAAAATCGACAGGTCCGGGGCTTAGGGAATTTCTCATATGCCACAAAACGGTTGAAGCTCCTGTTCAAAAATGATGCTCCGAAATCAACTTCTGTCACCTTAGTGATACATTTTGGGATAGTACCTGAAGTTTAAAGCAGAAATTGGGGCACTTTTCAAATTTTCATTTTTGACCAAAATCGACAGGTCCGGGGCTTAGGGAATTTCTCATATGCCACAAAACGGTTGAAGCTCCTGTTCAAAAATGATGCTCCGAAATCAACTTCTGTCACCTTAGTGATACATTTTGGGATAGTACCTGAAGTTTAAAGCAGAAATTGGGGCACTTTTGAAATTTTCATTTTTGACCAAAATCGACAGGTCCGGGGCTTAGGGAATTTCTCATATGCCACAAAACGGTTGAAGCTCCTGTTCAAAAATGATGCTCCAAAATCAACTTCTGTCACCTTAGTGATAACTTTTGGGATAGTACCTAAAGTTTAAAGCAGAAATTGGGGCACTTTTGACATTTTCATTTTTGACCAAAATCGACAGGTCTGGGGCTTAGGGAATTTCTCATATGCCACAAAACGGTTGAAGCTCCTGTTCAAAAATGATGCTCCGAAATCAACTTCTGTCACCTTAGTGATACATTTTGGGATAGTACCTAAAGTTTAAAGCAGAAATTGGGGCACTTTTGACATTTTCATTTTTGACCAAAATCGACAGGTCTGGGGCTTAGGGAATTTCTCATATGCCACAAAACGGTTGAAGCTCCTGTTCAAAAATGATGCTCCGAAATCAACTTCTGTCACCTTAGTGATACATTTTGGGATAGTACCTAAAGTTTAAAGCAGAAATTGGGGCACTTTTGAAATTTTCATTTTTGACCAAAATCGACAGGTCCGGGGCTTAGGGAATTTCTCATATGCCACAAAACGGTTGAAGCTCCTGTTCAAAAATGATGCTCCAAAATCAACTTCTGTCACCTTAGTGATACATTTTGGGATAGTACCTGAAGTTTAAAGCAGAAATTGGGGCACTTTTCAAATTTTCATTTTTGACCAAAATCGACAGGTACGGGGCTTAGGGAATTTCTCATATGCCACAAAACGGTTGAAGCTCCTGTTCAAAAATGATGCTCCGAAATCAACTTCTGTCACCTTAGTGATACATTTTGGGATAGTACCTAAAGTTTAAAGCAGAAATTGGGGCACTTTTGAAATTTTCATTTTTGACCAAAATCGACAGGTCCGGGGCTTAGGGAATTTCTCATATGCCACAAAACGGTTGAAGCTCCTGTTCAAAAATGATGCTCCAAAATCAACTTCTGTCACCTTAGTGATAACTTTTGGGATAGTACCTAAAGTTTAAAGCAGAAATTGGGGCACTTTTAACATTTTCATTTTTGACCAAAATCAACAGGTCTGGGGCTTAGGGAATTTCTCATATGCCACAAAACGGTTGAAGCTCCTGTTCAAAAATGATGCTCCGAAATCAACTTCTGTCACCTTAGTGATACATTTTGGGATAGTACCTAAAGTTTAAAGCAGAAATTGGGGCACTTTTGACATTTTCATTTTTGACCAAAATCGACAGGTCTGGGGCTTAGGGAATTTCTCATATGCCACAAAACGGTTGAAGCTCCTGTTCAAAAATGATGCTCCAAAATCAACTTCTGTCACCTTAGTGATAACTTTTGGGATAGTACCTAAAGTTTAAAGCAGAAATTGGGGCACTTTTGACATTTTCATTTTTGACCAAAATCGACAGGTCTGGGGCTTAGGGAATTTCTCATATGCCACAAAACGGTTGAAGCTCCTGTTCAAAAATGATGCTCCGAAATCAACTTCTGTCACCTTAGTGATAACTTTTGGGATAGTACCTAAAGTTTAAAGCAGAAATTGGGGCACTTTTGACATTTTCATTTTTGACCAAAATCGACAGGTCTGGGGCTTAGGGAATTTCTCATATGCCACAAAACGGTTGAAGCTCCTGTTCAAAAATGATGCTCCGAAATCAACTTCTGTCACCTTAGTGATAACTTTTGGGATAGTACCTAAAGTTTAAAGCAGAAATTGGGGCACTTTTGACATTTTCATTTTTGACCAAAATCGACAGGTCCGGGGCTTAGGGAATTTATCATATGCCACAAAACGGTTGAAGCTCCTGTTCAAAAATGATGCTCCGAAATCAACTTCTGTCACCTTAGTGATACATTTTGGGATAGTACCTAAAGTTTAAAGCAGAAATTGGGGCACTTTTGAAATTTTCATTTTTGACCAAAATCGACAGGTCCGGGGCTTAGGGATTTTCTCATATGCCACAAAACGGTTGAAGCTCCTGTTCAAAAATGATGCTCCGAAATCAACTTCTGTCACCTTAGTGATACATTTTGGGATAGTACCTAAAGTTTAAAGCAGAAATTGGGGCACTTTTGAAATTTTCATTTTTGACCAAAATCGACAGGTCCGGGGCTTAGGGAATTTCTCATATGCCACAAAACGGTTGAAGCTCCTGTTCAAAAATGATGCTCCAAAATCAACTTCTGTCACCTTAGTGATACATTTTGGGATAGTACCTAAAGTTTAAAGCAGAAATTGGGGCACTTTTGAAATTTTCATTTTTGACCAAAATCGACAGGTGCGGGGCTTAGGGAATTTCTCATATGCCACAAAACGGTTGAAGCTCCTGTTCAAAAATGATGCTCCAAAATCAACTTCTGTCACCTTAGTGATAACTTTTGGGATAGTACCTAAAGTTTAAAGCAGAAATTGGGGCACTATTGAAATTTTCATTTTTGACCAAAATCGACAGGTCCGGGGCTTAGGGAATTTCTCATCTGCCAGAAAACGGTTGAAGCTCCTGTTCAAAAATGATGCTCCGAAATCAACTTCTTTTAACTTAGTGATACATTTTGGGATAGTACCTAAAGTTTAAAGCAGAAATTGGGGCACTTTTGAAATTTTCATTTTTGACCAAAATCGACAGGTCTGGGGCTTAGGGAATTTCTCATATGCCACAAAACGGTTGAAGCTCCTGTTCAAAAATGATGCTCCGAAATCAACTTCTGTCACCTTAGTGATAACTTTTGGGATAGTACCTAAAGTTTAAAGCAGAAATTGGGGCACTTTTGACATTTTCATTTTTGACCAAAATCGACAGGTCTGGGGCTTAGGGAATTTCTCATATGCCACAAAACGGTTGAAGCTCCTGTTCAAAAATGATGCTCCGAAATCAACTTCTGTCACCTTAGTGATAACTTTTGGGATAGTACCTAAAGTTTAAAGCAGAAATTGGGGCACTTTTGACATTTTCATTTTTGACCAAAATCGACAGGTCTGGGGCTTAGGGAATTTCTCATATGCCACAAAACGGTTGAAGCTCCTGTTCAAAAATGATGCTCCAAAATCAACTTCTGTCACCTTAGTGATAACTTTTGGGATAGTACCTAAAGTTTAAAGCAGAAATTGGGGCACTTTTGACATTTTCATTTTTGACCAAAATCGACAGGTCCGGGGCTTAGGGAATTTCTCATATGCCACAAAACGGTTGAAGCTCCTGTTCAAAAATGATGCTCCGAAATCAACTTCTGTCACCTTAGTGATACATTTTGGGATAGTACCTAAAGTTTAAAGCAGAAATTGGGGCACTTTTGAAATTTTCATTTTTGACCAAAATCGACAGGTCCGGGGCTTAGGGATTTTCTCATATGCCACAAAACGGTTGAAGCTCCTGTTCAAAAATGATGCTCCGAAATCAACTTCTGTCACCTTAGTGATACATTTTGGGATAGTACCTAAAGTTTAAAGCAGAAATTGGGGCACTTTTGAAATTTTCATTTTTGACCAAAATCGACAGGTCCGGGGCTTAGGGAATTTCTCATATGCCACAAAACGGTTGAAGCTCCTGTTCAAAAATGATGCTCCAAAATCAACTTCTGTCACCTTAGTGATACATTTTGGGATAGTACCTAAAGTTTAAAGCAGAAATTGGGGCACTTTTGAAATTTTCATTTTTGACCAAAATCGACAGGTGCGGGGCTTAGGGAATTTCTCATATGCCACAAAACGGTTGAAGCTCCTGTTCAAAAATGATGCTCCAAAATCAACTTCTGTCACCTTAGTGATAACTTTTGGGATAGTACCTAAAGTTTAAAGCAGAAATTGGGGCACTATTGAAATTTTCATTTTTGACCAAAATCGACAGGTCCGGGGCTTAGGGAATTTCTCATCTGCCAGAAAACGGTTGAAGCTCCTGTTCAAAAATGATGCTCCGAAATCAACTTCTTTTAACTTAGTGATACATTTTGGGATAGTACCTAAAGTTTAAAGCAGAAATTGGGGCACTTTTGAAATTTTCATTTTTGACCAAAATCGACAGGTCTGGGGCTTAGGGAATTTCTCATATGCCACAAAACGTTTGAAGCTCCTGTTCAAAAATGATGCTCCGAAATCAACTTCTGTCACCTTAGTGATACATTTTGGGATAGTACCTAAAGTTTAAAGCAGAAATTGGGGCACTTTTGAAATTTTCATTTTTGACCAAAATCGACAGGTCCGGGGCTTAGGGAATTTCTCATCTGCCAGAAAACGGTTGAAGCTCCTGTTCAAAAATGATGCTCCGAAATCAACTTCTTTTAACTTAGTGATACATTTTGGGATAGTACCTAAAGTTTAAAGCAGAAATTGGGGCACTTTTGAAATTTTCATTTTTGACCAAAATCGACAGGTCCGGGGCTTAGGGATTTTCTCATATGCCACAAAACGGTTGAAGCTCCTGTTCAAAAATGATGCTCCGAAATCAACTTCTGTCACCTTAGTGATACATTTTGGGATAGTACCTAAAGTTTAAAGCAGAAATTGGGGCACTTTTGAAATTTTCATTTTTGACCAAAATCGACAGGTGCGGGGCTTAGGGAATTTCTCATATGCCACAAAACGGTTGAAGCTCCTGTTCAAAAATGATGCTCCAAAATCAACTTCTGTCACCTTAGTGATAACTTTTGGGATAGTACCTAAAGTTTAAAGCAGAAATTGGGGCACTATTGACATTTTCATTTTTGACCAAAATCGACAGGTCTGGGGCTTAGGGATTTTCTCATATGCCACAAAACGGTTGAAGCTCCTGTTCAAAAATGATGCTCCGAAATCAACTTCTGTCACCTTAGTGATACATTTTGGGATAGTACCTAAAGTTTAAAGCAGAAATTGGGGCACTTTTGAAATTTTCATTTTTGACCAAAATCGACAGGTCCGGGGCTTAGGGATTTTCTCATATGCCACAAAACGGTTGAAGCTCCTGTTCAAAAATGATGCTCCGAAATCAACTTCTGTCACCTTAGTGATACATTTTGGGATAGTACCTAAAGTTTAAAGCAGAAATTGGGGCACTTTTGAAATTTTAATTTTTGACCAAAATCGACAGGTCCGGGGCTTAGGGAATTTCTCATATGCCACAAAACGGTTGAAGATCCTGTACAAAAATGATGCTCCGAAATCAAATTTCTGTCACCTAAGTGATACATTTTGGGATAGTACCTAAAGTTTAAAGCAGAAATTGGGGCACTTTTGAAATTTTCATTTTTGACCAAAATCGACAGGTCCGGGGCTTAGGGAATTTCTCATCTGCCAGAAAACGGTTGAAGCTCCTGTTCAAAAATGATGCTCCGAAATCAACTTCTTTTAACTTAGTGATACATTTTGGGATAGTACCTAAAGTTTAAAGCAGAAATTGGGGCACTTTTGAAATTTTCATTTTTGACCAAAATCGACAGGTCCGGGGCTTAAGGAATTTCTCATATGCCACAAAACGGTTGAAGCTCCTGTTCAAAAATGATGCTCCGAAATCAACTTCTGTCACCTTAGTGATACATTTTGGGATAGTACCTAAAGTTTAAAGCAGAAATTGGGGCACTTTTGAAATTTAAATTTTTGACCAAAATCGACTGGTCTGGGGCTTAGGGAATTTCTCATATGCCACAAAACGGTTGAAGCTCCTGTTCAAAAATGATGCTCCGAAATCAACTTCTGTCACCTTAGTGATACATTTTGGGATAGTACATAAAGTTTAAAGCAGAAATTGGGGCACTTTTGAAATTTTCATTTTTGACCAAAATCGACAGGTCCGGGGCTTAGGGATTTTCTCATATGCCACAAAACGGTTGAAGCTCCTGTTCAAAAATGATGCTCCGAAATCAACTTCTGTCACCTTAGTGATACATTTTGGATAGTACCTAAAGTTTAAAGCAGAAATTGGGGCACTTTTGAAATTTTCATTTTTGACCAAAATTGACTGGTCCGGGGCTTAGGGAATTTCTCATATGCCACAAAACGGTTGAAGCTCCTGTTAAAAAATGATGCTACGAAATCAACTTCTGTCACCTTAGTGATACATTTTGGGATAGTACCTGAAGTTTAAAGCAGAAATTGGGGCACTTTTGAATTTTTAATTTTTGACCAAAATCGACAGGTCCGGGGCTTAGGGAATTTCTCATATGCCACAAAACGGTTGAAGATCCTGTACAAAAATGATGCTCCGAAATCAACTTCTGTCACCTAAGTGATACATTTTGGGATAGTACCTAAAGTTTAAAGCAGAAATTGGGGCACTTTTGAAATTTTCATTTTTGACCAAAATCGACAGGTCCAGGGCTTAGGGAATTTCTCATCTGCCAGAAAACGGTTGAAGCTCCTGTTCAAAAATGATGCTCCGAAATCAACTTCTGTCACCTTAGTGATACATTTTGGGATAGTACCTAAAGTTTAAAGCAGAAATTGGGGCACTTTTGAAATTTTCATTTTTGACCAAAATCGACAGGTCCGGGGCTTAGGGAATTTCTCATCTGCCAGAAAACGGTTGAAGCTCCTGTTCAAAAATGATGCTCCGAAATCAACTTCTTTTAACTTAGTGATACATTTTGGGATAGTACCTAAAGTTTAAAGCAGAAATTGGGGCACTTTTGAAATTTTCATTTTTGACCAAAATCGACAGGTCCGGGGCTTAGGGATTTTCTCATATGCCACAAAACGGTTTGAAGCTCCTGTTCAAAAATGATGCTCCGAAATCAACTTCTGTCACCTTAGTGATACATTTTGGGATAGTACCTAAAGTTTAAAGCAGAAATTGGGGCACTTTTGAAATTTTCATTTTTGACCAAAATCGACAGGTGCGGGGCTTAGGGAATTTCTCATATGCCACAAAACGGTTGAAGCTCCTGTTCAAAAATGATGCTCCAAAATCAACTTCTGTCACCTTAGTGATAACTTTTGGGATAGTACCTAAAGTTTAAAGCAGAAATTGGGGCACTATTGACATTTTCATTTTTGACCAAAATCGACAGGTCTGGGGCTTAGGGATTTTCTCATATGCCACAAAACGGTTGAAGCTCCTGTTCAAAAATGATGCTCCGAAATCAACTTCTGTCACCTTAGTGATACATTTTGGGATAGTACCTAAAGTTTAAAGCAGAAATTGGGGCACTTTTGAAATTTTCATTTTTGACCAAAATCGACAGGTCCGGGGCTTAGGGATTTTATCATATGCCACAAAACGGTTGAAGCTCCTGTTCAAAAATGATGCTCCGAAATCAACTTCTGTCACCTTAGTGATACATTTTGGGATAGTACCTAAAGTTTAAAGCAGAAATTGGGGCACTTTTGAAATTTTCATTTTTGACCAAAATCGACAGGTCCGGGGCTTAGGGATTTTCTCATATGCCACAAAACGGTTGAAGCTCCTGTTCAAAATGATGCTCCGAAATCAACTTCTGTCACCTTAGTGATACATTTTGGGATAGTACCTAAAGTTTAAAGCAGAAATTGGGGCACTTTTGAAATTTTCATTTTTGACCAAAATCGACAGGGTCCGGGGCTTAGGGAATTTCTCATATGCCACAAAACGGTTGAAGCTCCTGTTCAAAAATGATGCTCCAAAATCAACTTCTGTCACCTTAGTGATACATTTTGGGATAGTACCTAAAGTTTAAAGCAGAAATTGGGGCACTTTTGAAATTTTCATTTTTGACCAAAATCGACAGGTGCGGGGCTTAGGGAATTTCTCATATGCCACAAAACGGTTGAAGCTCCTGTTCAAAAATGATGCTCCAAAATCAACTTCTGTCACCTTAGTGATAACTTTTGGGATAGTACCTAAAGTTTAAAGCAGAAATTGGGGCACTATTGAAATTTTCATTTTTGACCAAAATCGACAGGTCCGGGGCTTAGGGAATTTCTCATCTGCCAGAAAACGGTTGAAGCTCCTGTTCAAAAATGATGCTCCGAAATCAACTTCTTTTAACTTAGTGATACATTTTGGGATAGTACCTAAAGTTTAAAGCAGAAATTGGGGCACTTTTGAAATTTCATTTTGACCAAAATCGACAGGTCTGGGGCTTAGGGAATTTCTCATATGCCACAAAACGGTTGAAGCTCCTGTTCAAAAATGATGCTCCGAAATCAACTTCTGTCACCTTAGTGATAACTTTTGGGATAGTACCTAAAGTTTAAAGCAGAATTGGGGCACTTTTGACATTTTCATTTTTGACCAAAATCGACAGGTCTGGGCTTAGGAATTTCTCATATGCCACAAAACGGTTGAAGCTCCTGTTCAAAAATGATGCTCCGAAATCAACTTCTGTCACCTTAGTGATAACTTTTGGGATAGTACCTAAAGTTTAAAGCAGAAATTGGGGGCACTTTTGACATTTTCATTTTTGACCAAAATCGACAGGTCTGGGGCTTAGGGAATTTCTCATATGCCACAAAACGGTTGAAGCTCCTGTTCAAAAATGATGCTCCAAAATCAACTTCTGTCACCTTAGTGATAACTTTTGGGATAGTACCTAAAGTTTAAAGCAGAAATTGGGGCACTTTTGACATTTTCATTTTTGACCAAAATCGACAGGTCCGGGGCTTAGGGAATTTCTCATATGCCACAAAACGGTTGAAGCTCCTGTTCAAAAATGATGCTCCGAAATCAACTTCTGTCACCTTAGTGATACATTTTGGGATAGTACCTAAAGTTTAAAGCAGAAATTGGGGCACTTTTGAAATTTTCATTTTTGACCAAAATCGACAGGTCCGGGGCTTAGGGATTTTCTCATATGCCACAAAACGGTTGAAGCTCCTGTTCAAAATGATGCTCCGAAATCAACTTCTGTCACCTTAGTGATACATTTTGGGATAGTACCTAAAGTTTAAAGCAGAAATTGGGGCACTTTTGAAATTTTCATTTTGACCAAATCGACAGGTCCGGGGCTTAGGGAATTTCTCATATGCCACAAAACGGTTGAAGCTCCTGTTCAAAAATGATGCTCCAAAATCAACTTCTGTCACCTTAGTGATACATTTTGGGATAGTACCTAAAGTTTAAAGCAGAAATTGGGGCACTTTTGAAATTTTCATTTTTGACCAAAATCGACAGGTGCGGGGCTTAGGGAATTTCTCATATGCCACAAAACGGTTGAAGCTCCTGTTCAAAAATGATGCTCCAAAATCAACTTCTGTCACCTTAGTGATAACTTTTGGGATAGTACCTAAAGTTTAAAGCAGAAATTGGGGGCACTATTGAAATTTTCATTTTTGACCAAAATCGACAGGTCCGGGGCTTAGGGAATTTCTCATCTGCCAGAAAACGGTTGAAGCTCCTGTTCAAAAATGATGCTCCGAAATCAACTTCTTTTAACTTAGTGATACATTTTGGGATAGTACCTAAAGTTTAAAGCAGAAATTGGGGCACTTTTGAAATTTTCATTTTTGACCAAAATCGACAGGTCTGGGGCTTAGGGAATTTCTCATATGCCACAAAACGTTTGAAGCTCCTGTTCAAAATGATGCTCCGAAATCAACTTCTGTCACCTTAGTGATACATTTTGGGATAGTACCTAAAGTTTAAAGCAGAAATTGGGGGCACTTTTGAAATTTTCATTTTTGACCAAAATCGACAGGTCCGGGGCTTAGGGAATTTCTCATCTGCAGAAAACGGTTGAAGCTCCTGTTCAAAATGATGCTCCGAAATCAACTTCTTTTAACTTAGTGATACATTTTGGGATAGTACCTAAAGTTTAAAGCAGAAATTGGGGCACTTTTGAAATTTCATTTTTGACCAAAATCGACAGGTCCGGGGCTTAGGGATTTTCTCATATGCCACAAAACGGTTGAAGCTCCTGTTCAAAATGATGCTCCGAAATCAACTTCTGTCACCTTAGTGATACATTTTGGGATAGTACCTAAGTTTAAAGCAGAAATTGGGGCACTTTTGAAATTTTCATTTTTGACCAAAATCGACAGGTGCGGGGCTTAGGGAATTTCTCATATGCCACAAAACGGTTGAAGCTCCTGTTCAAAAATGATGCTCCAAAATCAACTTCTGTCACCTTAGTGATAACTTTTGGGATAGTACCTAAAGTTTAAAGCAGAAATTGGGGCACTATTGACATTTCATTTTGACCAAAATCGACAGGTCTGGGGCTTAGGATTTTCTCATATGCCACAAAACGGTTGAAGCTCCTGTTCAAAAATGATGCTCCGAAATCAACTTCTGTCACCTTAGTGATACATTTTGGGATAGTACCTAAAGTTTAAAGCAGAAATTGGGGCACTTTTGAAATTTTCATTTTTGACCAAAATCGACAGGTCCGGGGCTTAGGGATTTTCTCATATGCCACAAAACGGTTGAAGCTCCTGTTCAAAAATGATGCTCCGAAATCAACTTCTGTCACCTTAGTGATACATTTTGGGATAGTACCTAAAGTTTAAAGCAGAAATTGGGGCACTTTTGAAATTTTAATTTTTGACCAAAATCGACAGGTCCGGGGCTTAGGGAATTTCTCATATGCCACAAAACGGTTGAAGATCCTGTACAAAAATGATGCTCCGAAATCAAATTTCTGTCACCTAAGTGATACATTTTGGGATAGTACCTAAAGTTTAAAGCAGAAATTGGGGCACTTTTGAAATTTTCATTTTTGACCAAAATCGACAGGTCCGGGGCTTAGGGAATTTCTCATCTGCCAGAAAAACGGTTGAAGCTCCTGTTCAAAAATGATGCTCCGAAATCAACTTCTTTTAACTTAGTGATACATTTTGGGATAGTACCTAAAGTTTAAAGCAGAAATTGGGGCACTTTTGAAATTTTCATTTTTGACCAAAATCGACAGGTCCGGGGCTTAAGGAATTTCTCATATGCCACAAAACGGTTGAAGCTCCTGTTCAAAAATGATGCTCCGAAATCAACTTCTGTCACCTTAGTGATACATTTTGGGATAGTACCTAAAGTTTAAAGCAGAAATTGGGGCACTTTTGAAATTTAATTTTTGACCAAAATCGACTGGTCTGCTGGTCTGGGGCTTAGGGAATTTCTCATATGCCACAAAACGGTTGAAGCTCCTGTTCAAAAATGATGCTCCGAAATCAACTTCTGTCACCTTAGTGATACATTTTGGGATAGTACATAAAGTTTAAAGCAGAAATTGGGGCACTTTTGAAATTTTCATTTTTGACCAAAATCGACAGGTCCGGGGCTTAGGGATTTTCTCATATGCCACAAAACGGTTGAAGCTCCTGTTCAAAAATGATGCTCCGAAATCAACTTCTGTCACCTTAGTGATACATTTTGGGATAGTACCTAAAGTTTAAAGCAGAAATTGGGGCACTTTTGAAATTTTCATTTTTGACCAAAATTGACTGGTCCGGGGCTTAGGGAATTTCTCATATGCCACAAAACGGTTGAAGCTCCTGTTAAAAAATGATGCTACGAAATCAACTTCTGTCACCTTAGTGATACATTTTGGGATAGTACCTGAAGTTTAAAGCAGAAATTGGGGCACTTTTGAAATTTTAATTTTTGACCAAAATCGACAGGTCCGGGGCTTAGGGAATTTCTCATATGCCACAAAACGGTTGAAGATCCTGTACAAAAATGATGCTCCGAAATCAACTTCTGTCACCTAAGTGATACATTTTGGGATAGTACCTAAAGTTTAAAGCAGAAATTGGGGCACTTTTGAAATTTTCATTTTTGACCAAAATCGACAGGTCCAGGGCTTAGGGAATTTCTCATCTGCCAGAAAACGGTTGAAGCTCCTGTTCAAAAATGATGCTCCGAAATCAACTTCTGTCACCTTAGTGATACATTTTGGGATAGTACCTAAAGTTTAAAGCAGAAATTGGGGCACTTTTGAAATTTTCATTTTTGACCAAAATCGACAGGTCCGGGGCTTAGGGAATTTCTCATCTGCCAGAAAACGGTTGAAGCTCCTGTTCAAAAATGATGCTCCGAAATCAACTTCTTTTAACTTAGTGATACATTTTGGGATAGTACCTAAAGTTTAAAGCAGAAATTGGGGCACTTTTGAAATTTTCATTTTTGACCAAAATCGACAGGTCCGGGGCTTAGGGATTTTCTCATATGCCACAAAACGGTTGAAGCTCCTGTTCAAAAATGATGCTCCGAAATCAACTTCTGTCACCTTAGTGATACATTTTGGGATAGTACCTAAAGTTTAAAGCAGAAATTGGGGCACTTTTGAAATTTTCATTTTTGACCAAAATCGACAGGTGCGGGGCTTAGGGAATTTCTCATATGCCACAAAACGGTTGAAGCTCCTGTTCAAAAATGATGCTCCAAAATCAACTTCTGTCACCTTAGTGATAACTTTTGGGATAGTACCTAAAGTTTAAAGCAGAAATTGGGGCACTATTGACATTTTCATTTTTGACCAAAATCGACAGGTCTGGGGCTTAGGGATTTTCTCATATGCCACAAAACGGTTGAAGCTCCTGTTCAAAAATGATGCTCCGAAATCAACTTCTGTCACCTTAGTGATACATTTTGGGATAGTACCTAAAGTTTAAAGCAGAAATTGGGGCACTTTTGAAATTTTCATTTTTGACCAAAATCGACAGGTCCGGGGCTTAGGGATTTTCTCATATGCCACAAAACGGTTGAAGCTCCTGTTCAAAAATGATGCTCCGAAATCAACTTCTGTCACCTTAGTGATACATTTTGGGATAGTACCTAAAGTTTAAAGCAGAAATTGGGGCACTTTTGAAATTTTAATTTTTGACCAAAATCGACAGGTCCGGGGCTTAGGGAATTTCTCATATGCCACAAAACGGTTGAAGATCCTGTACAAAAATGATGCTCCGAAATCAAATTTCTGTCACCTAAGTGATACATTTTGGGATAGTACCTAAAGTTTAAAGCAGAAATTGGGGCACTTTTGAAATTTTCATTTTTGACCAAAATCGACAGGTCCGGGGCTTAGGGAATTTCTCATCTGCCAGAAAACGGTTGAAGCTCCTGTTCAAAAATGATGCTCCGAAATCAACTTCTTTTAACTTAGTGATACATTTTGGGATAGTACCTAAAGTTTAAAGCAGAAATTGGGGCACTTTTGAAATTTTCATTTTTGACCAAAATCGACAGGTCCGGGGCTTAAGGAATTTCTCATATGCCACAAAACGGTTGAAGCTCCTGTTCAAAAATGATGCTCCGAAATCAACTTCTGTCACCTTAGTGATACATTTTGGGATAGTACCTAAAGTTTAAAGCAGAAATTGGGGCACTTTTGAAATTTAAATTTTTGACCAAAATCGACTGGTCTGGGGCTTAGGGAATTTCTCATATGCCACAAAACGGTTGAAGCTCCTGTTCAAAAATGATGCTCCGAAATCAACTTCTGTCACCTTAGTGATACATTTTGGGATAGTACATAAAGTTTAAAGCAGAAATTGGGGCACTTTTGAAATTTTCATTTTTGACCAAAATCGACAGGTCCGGGGCTTAGGGATTTTCTCATATGCCACAAAACGGTTGAAGCTCCTGTTCAAAAATGATGCTCCGAAATCAACTTCTGTCACCTTAGTGATACATTTTGGGATAGTACCTAAAGTTTAAAGCAGAAATTGGGGCACTTTTGAAATTTTCATTTTTGACCAAAATCGACAGGTCCGGGGCTTAGGGAATTTCTCATCTGCCAGAAAACGGTTGAAGCTCCTGTTCAAAAATGATGCTCCGAAATCAACTTCTTTTTTTTTTTTTTGCAAAACTGATTTTTATTGAGTTTTTGAATATAAATGTAGGAGTACATTCGGCAAGCAAAACACAAAACACAAAACATGCAAACATGTAAAAAACGAGGAGATAAGAGCAGCTAAACAGTAAATTGTCTCACGTACTTCGGTCTCTCCAATAAATGGTATTTTGTAGTTGTAGACCCCTGTAGGTGTGGTCCAGACAATTTTTAGGTAAATATTTAAGTAATAACATTGTAACTTAAAGAGTGAGTTTGGGAAAAAGGGGGGTTTAGAAGGGAGGAGGTGAGGGAAGGGTGAAAAGAGCAGGGGGGGGGGGGGGATAGAAAGAGCACTACTACTTGGTTTTTACTGGTTTGGGTAAGGTGCCTTCCAGGCGTGTACCCAAGATGTTGTGTATGGAGGAATTGTTACATTCTTCATCATTTATGTTCATGGAGTGAGGGCTAAAAACATAGAGTCAGAGGTGGGTATATAGGGTGAGGGAGAAAATATAAAGGTGAAGGAAAAGCATACATGGGGGTAATTGATGGCATGGGAGATGAGAAGGTATTATACCAGACGTACAACCCGACAAACAATCATGCAGGGGGAAGGGGTAAAATTGTTATTCAAAGAAAGATGTGTGGTTAATTCCCACAGTTGCGTTATCTAGTTGGTCCTTTGGACATTTTCCACAGGGGGTTTTCAAAGGCTGAGGTTATTTGCGTTTGGGTGTCCGGGTCTAGAGTGGACAAATAAGGACTCCATTTTTTGTGGAACTTCGCAAGACTGGAATAACCCGTGAGAATGGTAGTTTTGCGGTCAAAATAAATATATGTCAGCATAACTTTTAAGACTTCAGCTAAAGAGGGGATGGATCTGACAACCCAGCGTTTCAGGATCATTTTTTTTGCGATCGTAAAAAGCATGGTAAACATGGGATATAGTGGCTTAACCCCAGGTATCGAGTTCCACGTTGAGAAATTCATACATAGGCAAGCCCTCGGGTCTGGGCGTAGAGAGATGTGGAAGTTGGAGTTAATAAATCCTAACACTTTATTCCAAAAGCGCTGGATCCTAGTACAACTCCAGAGACAATGGTAGAAGGTGGCTCTGGCCCCTTTGCATTTAGGGCATTTATTAGAGTTGGAGGGGCTATCGGCATCTTGGTTGTAAGGTGGTAAGTATGCTCTATGTATGGTTTTGAGGTGGACCTCTTGAAGGTATGCAGAGTTCAATATTGATAAGGTGCGTTGATGGTGGTTAAGCAGTTGGTCGTAGGAGGTGATATTCGAGATCTCTGATTGCCATGCTGCAGCTAGTTTTGGTAGGTATGTTGTGGCTGGAATGTTCACTAGGTGAGTATATAGCTGTTTGATTTTGTAAGCTTTGGACTCCCATTGCTTTAAAATTTTTGCTAGTGGGGAGAGGTGAGTTGTGTGAGGGGGATTAAGGTTAAGTGATGTCAGGTAGTGTCTCACTTGAAGGTACATGAAGAAGTGAGAGGAGGGTAGAGAATATCTGTCTCTCAGCGTTTCAAATTGCGTGATGTGTCCGCCTGGATCGAAAACCTGTGATGCAGAGCACAGCCCCCTCTCCCGCCATTGGAGGAATAAGATGTTGTGAAGAGATGGAGGGAAGGATGGGTTTCCCCAGAGAGGTATATATGTGGAAGCAGTATGGTTTAGTTTTAATTTCTTATGGATTTTCACCCAGCTAAGATAGGTGTCTCTGAATAGAGGGTGTTTCAAGATGGGGGGTGGAATCAGGGCCTTTTTTGTGTGTAGAAGAGCACCAGGGGAGAATGGGCTGAGGGCATTCGTGTCTAAGGCTAGGTCTGTGTAAGTGCTCTTGCCCAGTAGCCAGTCTGTGGCATATCGAAGGAAGATTGTAAGGGAATATGATGCAAAATCTGGGACTCCGAACCCTCCCTCTGACTTGTCCATCACCAGCTTCGCAAAAGCTATCTTGGGCTTCTTTCCTTGCCAGATAAAACGGGTCATAGCTCTGCGCAGCTTGATGATGTCCAGGTCCTTGAGGCCAATTGGAAGGGATTACATGATATAAAAGATTTTCGGAAATATTACCGATTTAAGGACTGCAATCCGTCCCATCATAGATAGGGGAAGAGTGGCCCAGCCCTCTAGTTTGGTAAGGACAGTAGAGATAACTGTTGAAAAATTTAGCTCATATGTACTAGCATTATCTCGCGGGATACTGATTCCCAAGTATTTGAGGTGTGACTGTGTGATCGTGAAGGTAGTGGTCTGCGTGAGTGTGGAGAGCAAGGAGGGGGAAACATTTAAAGGAAGTAATTCTGATTTTTCAACATTAATCTTGTATCCCGCCGTTGTACCAAAATCTGAGATCAGGCTTAGGATTTCAGGGATAGATGAAAGTGGGTCAGATATAAATAAGAGCATGTCATCTGCAAATAAGGCGACCTTAAGTTCGGTTGTCCCAACAAAGATACCAGTGTAAGAGGTAGAGAGTCTAAGGGCAATGGCCAAGGGTTCCAAGGCAATGGCAAATAGAAGAGGGGATAAGGGGCAGCCCTGTCTTGTACCTTTTCCAATAGAAAAGGGGTTGGAGAGGAAGCCGTTGCAAGATATTTGGGTAGTTGGAGATGAATAAAGAGTTTTGATAGCTTGGATAAAGGGTTTTGGGTAGCCAAATCGGTGTAGGGTAGTATAGAGGTGTGGCCATTCGACTAGGTCGAAGGCTTTTTCCGCATCTAGGGATAGGATGGCAGAGCCTGTGTGAGATGAATCGGATTGGCAGGAGTGTAACGCTGCTATCACCTTTCTCACGTTGACCACTGAATGCCTGCCGACTATGAAGCCGGTCTGATCTGGATGGATGGTGTGGGGAAGCGTGAATTTTAGGCGGTCAGCTATAATTTTTGCAAAAAGCTTGTAGTCCAGGTTCAGCAGGGATATTGGGCGGTACGAGCCGGGGAGCGACAGGTCCCTTCCAGGCTTTGGGAGTAGTTTAAGGATGGCTGAGTTGAAATGTGGAGGGGGGGTCTTCCCTAGCAACAGGGAATTGAAAACCTCAACTAGGATAAAGTCAAATTTGTGGTGGAGCATTTTATAAAATTCCCCAGTATAGCCATCGGGGCCTGGGGCCTTATGAGGCTTCAATTGCCCAATTGCCAGGCGGACTTCAGTTAGAGTAATTGGGGATAGAAGTTGAGAAGCCAGTTCTTCCGACAGGGCTGGGTAAGGGAGAGCCTCCCAAAAGAAGGAGGAGGGCTGGTGTGTCCCTGAAGGGGGTGAAGAGTGGGTGGGCTCTGGAGGGTGAGTGGGGGTGTTGGGCTGGGGTGATGTTGTTTGTGAGGGAATGTTTGGGACTGTTTGACGTATAAAGCTGTGAGTAGAATGTATGCATAATCTGAGCTATCTGTTTATTCGTGGATGTCAGGGTTCCTTGTGTGGTGCGAAGGGGATGTACGATCGCTGGTGAATGAGTACCTTTTAGTAAATTGGAGAGTAGGCGTCCAGTTTTGTTGCCAAACTTGTGGAATTTGTGATGGACTGAAAAAAGGTACCTGTCACCCATTTCCGATAGAAATTCATCAAAATGGACTTTGGATGTCAGATATGCCTGTTTTGTGGCTGGGGAGGGGGATGATTTATAGGTCTGAAAAGATTGGGATAAAGTGTCTTGAAGTGTCAGGTATTGAGCCGAATATTTCTTGTTGGAAGCTGCGGTGAAAGATAAGATTGCACCTCTGAGTACGGCTTTTGCCGACATCCAGAACAGGAATGGGTCGGAATTAATGTGTTCAGAGTTGTTGGTACAAAAGTCTTCCCAAGCAGCCTCCAAGAAGGATTTGAAAGTTAGAGATTTGCAGAACCTAGAGGGGAATTTCCACATTTTAGTTGTATCTCTATCGTCGGGAAAATGGGCAGTAAAGGTGACCAAGGCGTGGTCAGAGAGGGAGATGGGGGCAATGGTGCATTGGGTAACTTGAGGAAAAAGAGTATGGGAAATAAAGAAGTAGTCAATGCGGGAGAGAGAGCCGTGCGCCGCCGAGAGACAGGTGTATTCCCTCTCTGTTGGGTTTAGAGCTCGCCAGAGATCTATAACCTGTAGGGTAGATGAGAAGAAGGGGATGCCTAGTTTGGGGAGTGTGGAGTGAGAGATCTTATGTGTTGAGGATTTGTCTAGGAGTGAGGAAGAGATCAGGTTAAAGTCCCCTCCGATGATGAGGTTATCTCCCATGTAGGGAGTCAGAAGGGCTATTAGCTGGCGGAGGTATGGCTTGGAATAAGGGGGGGGAGCGTATATGTTAGCCAGAATAAATGTTTTACCCAGCAAGTCTACAGAAACTACTACGAATCTACCTGAGTCATCTGCAGTGGTGTTGTGTATTTCGAAGGGTAGAGATCTGCGTACCAGGATAGCTACACCACGTGCTCTGGAGTTGTAAGAGGAGGATGCCAATACAGACCAACCCAGCATTCCCAATTTCAAGGTTTCAGACGGGGTTAGGTGGGTTTCCTGAAGGAATGCCACGTCCACGCCACTTTTCTGTAAGTAAATCAGGAGTTTTCTCCTTTTCGCTGGGGAGTTAATTCCTCCAACATTCCATGTGGCGTAGCGAAGATCAGGCATCCCCTCCGGAAACTGGGAGAAACAGGAAGAGTGTATCAAAACATTGGGGGTTTAGGGTAACAGCCTTCATCATGAGTACATTATGAGTTACTGCAACATCTAGCCAATTCACAGAGCTAAGAGTTGTGCTTGAGAGGAAAGGAGGGAAAGGAATGACAGCAAGAGTGCAGGTAGAGATAGAGGGAAGAGGGGGATGAACAGACCTAAGAGGGGGCAGCCAGAAGTTAGGATCTGGCGCCGCACTTCCGTAATAGCTAAGTAAAAACAGTGTAAAAAACAAGAAACACATCCGGCGGGGAGGGGTAGGTCCGTCCCTGCTCCCCAGTGTGCATCGAAATATAAGGGTGACCAGGAGGTCTCCGCAGTGTACTATAAAGCATGTAAATAAACATATCATATAACTTAATCTGCAAATGTGATAATCTGATTGTTATGATATGAGCTGAAGTGACTGCTTTTCCTTTAAATGGCCAAAGCATGACATAACGGGGCTAAGGCTTTGAAACGTTATTCTGTGGAATCTGTGATGTCGGCGTCTTTCGCTTGGGACAGCTCCTGGAGATATGCCATTGCATCCGGGGGGTTGGAAAAGTCCTTGAACGAGGTCCCATCGTAAATGCGGAGTCTAGCAGGGTATAACAGGCCAAATTTTCGTCCTTCTGCGACCAACCTCGAGCATACGGGTGAAAAGCCTTTTCTGGCTCGCGATAGCTCTGCAGAGTAGTCCTGGAATATATGTAGTTTGTGTCCTTCCCATGACAGGGTTTTGGCCTTGCGAGAGGCTGACCAGATCTCCATCTTGTGTAAATAGTTTAGGCAGCGGAACAGTGTAACGCGGGGTCTCGGTTTGTTAGGGGTCGGTGTCGGACCCACCCTATGTACCCTCTCTATAACCATGTCCTGGCAAACTGACTCAATGCCTAGGAGCGAGGGGAGAGTGTTGCGGACAAAGTGGGCCAATGCAGGTCCCTTGATAGATTCGGGCAGACCAACCAGCCTAATGTTATTACGACGCGATCTGTTCTCAATGTCGTCGATCTTGTTCCATAGCTGGTAATTATCATTAGTGAGACGTTTTACTGTAAGTTGTAAACCCTCTACGTCATGGGAGACAGCAGTGACTTGCTGCTCTGTTTTGGAGACTCTGTGTGTGAGGTGCTGAAGTTGACTGGTGATGTCAGCCACAGCCTTAGTGAGAAGGGGTGTCATGGTGGCTGTTATGGCTGCCACTACGTCTGTGTAAGTCACAGGGGTCTCGTTGCCGGCACTTACTTGGCCCCCAGAAGCTGTTCCCTCGGCTGCAGTCTTTTTGTGGAGGGGGGGAGCGCTATCGATAGCGGAATCCGCCGTCATCGTTCCCGCAGCGCGCCGCTTCTCCTGGCGTGGAGGCTGCGACTGTTGCTGCTGCTGGTGGTCCGGCTGGGGGTGCGCCGTCAACGGGGCCAAAAACTTCTCCATTTGCAGGGGGATCGGTCACTGGAACACTGCTGGAGGCTCCGGGGTCGAAACGAGGCTTTAAAAGCCTTGTAAAAGGTATTTGTTGGGGAGCGGCGGACGGAGCTCAGGACGGAGCTCAGTTCTCCATGAGGCCGGAACCGGAAGTCCAACTTCTTTTAACTTAGTGATACATTTTGGGATAGTACCTAAAGTTTAAAGCAGAAATTGGGGCACTTTTGAAATTTTCATTTTTGACCAAAATCGACAGGTCCGGGGCTTAGGGAATTTCTCATATGCCACAAAACGGTTGAAGCTCCTGTTCAAAAATGATGCTCCGAAATCAACTTCTGTCACCTTAGTGATACATTTTGGGATAGTACCTAAAGTTTAAAGCAGAAATTGGGGCACTTTTGAAATTTTCATTTTTGACCAAAATTGACAGGTCCGGGGCTTAGGGAATTTCTCATATGCCACAAAACGGTTGAAGCTCCTGTTAAAAAATGATGCTCCGAAATCAACTTCTGTCACCTTAGTGATACATTTTGGGATAGTACCTGAAGTTTAAAGCAGAAATTGGGGCACTTTTGAAATTTTAATTTTTGACCAAAATCGACAGGTCCGGGGCTTAGGGAATTTCTCATATGCCACAAAACGGTTGAAGATCCTGTACAAAAATGATGCTCCGAAATCAACTTCTGTCACCTAAGTGATACATTTTGGGATAGTACCTAAAGTTTAAAGCAGAAATTGGGGCACTTTTGAAATTTTCATTTTTGACCAAAATCGACAGGTCCGGGGCTTAGGGAATTTCTCATCTGCCAGAAAACGGTTGAAGCTCCTGTTCAAAAATGATGCTCCGAAATCAACTTCTTTTAACTTAGTGATACATTTTGGGATAGTACCTAAAGTTTAAAGCAGAAATTGGGGCACTTTTGAAATTTTCATTTTTGACCAAAATCGACAGGTCCGGGGCTTAGGGAATTTCTCATATGCCACAAAACGGTTGAAGCTCCTGTTCAAAAATGATGCTCCGAAATCAACTTCTGTCACCTTAGTGATACATTTTGGGATAGTACCTAAAGTTTAAAGCAGAAATTGGGGCACTTTTGAAATTTTAATTTTTGACCAAAATCGACTGGTCTGGGGCTTAGGGAATTTCTCATATGCCACAAAACGGTTGAAGCTCCTGTTCAAAAATTATGCTCCGAAATCAACTTCTGTCACCTTAGTGATACATTTTGGGATAGTACCTGAAGTTTAAAGCAGAAATTGGGGCACTTTTGAAATTTTCATTTTTGACCAAAATCGACAGGTCAGGGCTTAGGGAATTTCTCATATGCCACAAAACGGTTGAAGATCCTGTACAAAAATGATGCTCCAAAATCAACTTCTGTCACCTAAGTGATACATTTTGGGATAGTACCTAAAGTTTAAAGCAGAAATTGGGGCACTTTTGACATTTTCATTTTTGACCAAAATCGACAGGTTCGGGGCTTAGGGAATGTCTCATATGCCACAAAACGGTTGAAGCTCCTGTTCAAAAATGATGCTCCGAAATCAACTTCTGTCACCTTAGTGATACATTTTGGGATAGTACCTAAAGTTTAAAGCAGAAATTGGGGCTCTTTTGAAATTTAAATTTTTGACCAAAATCGACAGGTCCGGGGCTTAGGGAATTTCTCATATGCCACAAAACGGTTGAAGCTCCTGTTCAAAAATGATGCTCCGAAATCAACTTCTGTCACCTTAGTGATACATTTTGGGATAGTACCTGAAGTTTAAAGCAGAAATTGGGGCACTTTTCAAATTTTCATTTTTGACCAAAATCGACAGGTCCGGGGCTTAGGGAATTTCTCATATGCCACAAAACGGTTGAAGGTCCTGTTCAAAAATGATGCTCCGAAATCAACTTCTGTCACCTTAGTGATACATTTTGGGATAGTACCTAAAGTTTAAAGCAGAAATTGGGGCACTTTTGAAATTTTCATTTTTGACCAAAATCGACAGGTCCGGGGCTTAGGGAATTTCTCATATGCCACAAAACGGTTGAAGCTCCTGTTCAAAAATGATGTTCCAAAATCAACTTCTGTCACCTTAGTGATAACTTTTGGGATAGTACCTAAAGTTTAAAGCAGAAATTGGGGCACTTTTGACATTTTCATTTTTGACCAAAATCGTCAGGTCTGGGGCTTAGGGAATTTCTCATCTGCCACAAAACGGTTGAAGCTCCTGTTCAAAAATGATGCTAAGAAATCAACTTCTTTTAACTTAGTGATACATTTTGGGATAGTACCTAAAGTTTAAAGCAGAAATTGGGGCACTTTTGAAATTTTCATTTTTGACCAAAATCGACAGGTCCGGGGCTTAGGGATTTTCTCATATGCCACAAAACGGTTGAAGCTCCTGTTCAAAAATGATGCTCCCAAATCAACTTCTGTCACCTTAGTGATAACTTTTGGGATAGTACCTAAAGTTTTAAAGCAGAAATTGGGGCACTTTTGACATTTTCATTTTTGACCAAAATCGACAGGTCTGGGGCTTAGGGAATTTCTCATATGCCACAAAACGGTTGAAGCTCATGTTCAAAAATGATGCTCCGAAATCAACTTCTGTCACCTTAGTGATACATTTTGGGATAGTACCTAAAGTTTAAAGCAGAAATTGGGGCACTTTTGAAATTTTCATTTTTGACCAAAATCGACAGGTCCGGGGCTTAGGGATTTTCTCATATGCCACAAAACGGTTGAAGCTCCTGTTCAAAAATGATGCTCCGAAATCAACTTCTGTCACCGTTAGTGATACATTTTGGGATAGTACCTAAAGTTTAAAGCAGAAATTGGGGCACTTTTGAAATTTTCATTTTTGACCAAAATCGACAGGTCCGGGGCTTAGGGAATCTCTCATATGCCACAAAACGGTTGAAGCTCCTGTTCAAAAATGATGCTCCAAAATCAACTTCTGTCACCTTAGTGATACATTTTGGGATAGTACCTGAAGTTTTAAAGCAGAAATTGGGGCACTTTTGAAATTTTAATTTTTGACCAAAATCGACAGGTCCGGGGCTTAGGGAATTTCTCATATGCCACAAAACGGTTGAAGATCCTGTCAAAAAATGATGCTCCGAAATCAACTTCTGTCACCTAAGTGATACATTTTGGGATAGTACCTAAAGTTTAAAAGCAGAAATTGGGGCACTTTTGAAATTTTCATTTTTGACCCAAAATTGACAGGTCCGGGGCTTTAGGGAATTTCTCATCTGCCACAAAACGGTTGAAGCTCCTGTTCAAAAATGATGCTCCGAAATCAACTTCTTTTAACTTAGTGATACATTTTGGGATAGTACCTAAAGTTTAATGCAGAAATTGTAGCACTTTTGAAATTTTCAATTTTTAACTAAAATCGACAGGTCCGGGGCTTAGGGAATTTCTCATATGCCACAAAACGGTTGAAGCTCCTGTTCAAAAAATGATGCTCCAAAATCAACTTCTGTCACCTTAGTGATACATTTTGGGATAGTACCTGAAGTTTAAAGCAGAAATTGGGGCACTTTTGAAATTTTCATTTTTGACCAAAATCGACAGGTCCGGGGCTTAGGGAATTTCTCATATGCCACAAAACGGTTGAAGCTCCTGTTCAAAAATGATGCTCCGAAATCAACCTCTGTCAACTTAGTGACTACATTTTGGGATAGTACCTAAAGTTTAAATGCAGAAATTGTAGCACTTTTGAAATTTTCAATTTTTAACTAAAATCGACAGGTCCGGGGCTTAGGAATTTCTCATATGCCACAAAACGTTGAAGCTCCTGTTCAAAAATGATGCTCCAAAATCAACTTCTGTCACCTTAGTGATACATTTTGGATAGTACATAAAGTTTAAAGCAGAAATTGGGGCACTTTTGGAATTTTTATTTTTGACCAAAATCGACTGGTCCGGGGCTTAGGGAATTTCTCATATGCCACAAAACGGTTGAAGCTACTGTTCAAAAATGATGCTCGAAATCAACTTCTGTCACCTTAGTGATACATTTTGGGATAGTACCTGAAGTTTAATAGCAGAAATTGGGGCACTTTTGAAATTTTCATTTTTGACCAAAATCGACAGGTCCGGGGCTTAGGGAATTTCTCATATGCCACAAAACGGTTGAAGCTCCTGTTCAAAAATGATGCTTCCGAAATCAACTTCTGTCACCTTAGTGATACATTTTGGGATAGTACCTAAAGTTTAAAGCAGAAATTGGGGCACTTTTGAAATTTTCATTTTTGACCAAAATCGACAGGTCCGGGGCTTAGGGAATTTCTCATATGCCACAAAACGGTTGAAGCTCCTGTTCAAGAAATGATGCTCCAAAATCAACTTCTGTCACCTTAGTTATAACGTTTGGGATAGTACCTAAAGTTTAAAGCAGAAATTGGGGCACTTTTTGACATTTTCATTTTTGACCAAGAATCGACAGGTCTGGGGCTTAGGGAATTTCTCATCCTGCCAGAAAAACGGTTGAAGCTCCTGTTCAAAATATGATGCTCCGAAATCAACTTCTTTTAACTTAGTGATACATTTTGGGATAGTACCTAAAGTTTAAAGCAGAAATTGGGGCACTTTTGAAATTTTAATTTTTGACCAAAATCGACAGGTCCGGGGCTTAGGGAATTTCTCATCTGCCACAAAACGGTTGAAGCTCCTGTTCAAAAATGAGGCTCCGAAATCAACTTCTTTTAACTTAGTGATACATTTTGGGATAGTACCTGAAGTTTAAAAGCAGAAATTGGGGCACTTTTGAAATTTTCATTTTTGACCAAAATCGACAGGTCCGGGGCTTAGGGAATTTCTCATATGCCACAAAACGGTTGAAGCTCCTGTTCAAAAATGATGCTCCGAAATCAACTTCTGTCAACTTAGTGATACATTTTGGGATAGTACATAAAGTTTAAAGCAGAAATTGGGGCACTTTTGAAATTGTCATTTTTGACCAAAATCGACAGGTTCGGGGCTTAGGGAATTTCTCATAAGCCACAAAACGGTTGAAGCTCCTGTTCAAAAATGATGCTCCAAAATCAACTTCTATCACCTTAGTGATACATTTTGGGATAGTACATAAAGTTTAAAGCAGAAATTGGGGCACTTTTGAAATTTTTATTTTTGACCAAAATCGACTGGTCGGGGCTTAGGGAATTTCACATATGCCACAAAACGGTTGAAGCTCCTGTTCAAAAATGATGCTCCGAAATCAACTTCTGTCACCTAAGTGATACATTTTGGCATAGTACCTAAAGTTTAAAGCAGAAATTGGGGCACTTTTGAAATTTTCATTTTTGACCAAAATCGACAGGTCCGGGGCTTAGGGATTTTCTCATCTGCCAGAAAACGGTTGAAGCTCCTGTTCAAAAATGATGCTCCGAAATCAACTTCTTTTAACTTAGTGATACATTTTGGGATAGTACCTAAAGTTTAAAGCAGAAATTGGGGCACTTTTGAAATTTTCATTTTTGACCAAAATCGACAGGTCCGGGGCTTAGGGAATTTCTCATATGCCACAAAACGGTTGAAGCTCCTGTTCAAAAATGATGCTCCGAAATCAACTTCTGTCACCTTAGTGATACATTTTGGGATAGTACCTAAAGTTTAAAGCAGAAATTGGGGCACTTTTGAAATTTTAATTTTTGACCAAAATCGACTGGTCTGGGGCTTAGGGAATTTCTCATATGCCACAAAACGGTTGAAGCTCCTGTTCAAAAATGATGCTCCGAAATCAACTTCTGTCACCTTAGTGATACATTTTGGGATAGTACCTAAAGTTTAAAGCAGAAATTGGGGCACTTTTGAAATTTTCATTTTTGACCAAAATTGACAGGTCCAGGGCTTAGGGAATTTCTCATATGCCACAAAACGGTTGAAGCTCCTGTTAAAAAATGATGCTCCGAAATCAACTTCTGTCACCTTAGTGATACATTTTGGGATAGTACCTGAAGTTTAAAGCAGAAATTGGGGCACTTTTGAAATTTTAATTTTTGACCAAAATCGACAGGTCCGGGGCTTAGGGAATTTCTCATATGCCACAAAACGGTTGAAGCTCCTGTTCAAAAATGATGCTCCGAAATCAACCTCTGTCAACTTAGTGATACATTTTGGGATAGTACCTAAAGTTTAATGCAGAAATTGTAGCACTTTTGAAATTTTCAATTTTTAACTAAAATCGACAGGTCCGGGGCTTAGGGAATTTCTCATATGCCACAAAACGGTTGAAGCTCCTGTTCAAAAATGATGCTCCAAAATCAACTTCTGTCACCTTAGTGATACATTTTGGGATAGTACCTAAAGTTTAAAGCAGAAATTGGGGCACTTTTGAAATTTTCATTTTTGACCAAAATCGACAGGTCCGGGGCTTAGGGATTTTCTCATATGCCACAAAACGGTTGAAGCTCCTGTTCAAAAATGATGCTCCGAAATCAACTTCTGTCACCTTAGTGATACATTTTGGGATAGTACCTAAAGATTAAAGCAGAAATTGGGGCACTTTTGAAATTTTCATTTTTGACCAAAATCGACAGGTCCGGGGCTTAGGGAATTTCTCATCTGCCACAAAACGGTTGAAGCTCCTGTTCAAAAATGATGCTCCTAAATCAACTTCTTTTAACTTAGTGATACATTTTGGGATAGTACCTGAAGTTTAAAGCAGAAATTGGGGCACTTTTGAAATTTTCATTTTTGACCAAAATCGACAGGTCCGGGGCTTAGGGAATTTCTCATATGCCACAAAACGGTTGAAGCTCCTGTTCAAAAATGATGCTCCGAAATCAACCTCTGTCAACTTAGTGATACATTTTGGGATAGTACCTAAAGTTTAATGCAGAAATTGTAGCACTTTTGAAATTTTCAATTTTTAGCTAAAATCGACAGGTCCGGGGCTTAGGGAATTTCTCATATGCCACAAAACGGTTGAAGCTCCTGTTCAAAAATGATGCTCCAAAATCAACTTCTGTCACCTTAGTGATACATTTTGGGATAGTACATAAAGTTTAAAGCAGAAATTGGGGCACTTTTGGAATTTTTATTTTTGACCAAAATCGACTGGTCCGGGGCTTAGGGAATTTCTCATATGCCACAAAACGGTTGAAGCTACTGTTCAAAAATGATGCTCCGAAATCAACTTCTGTCACCTTAGTGATACATTTTGGGATAGTACCTGAAGTTTAAAGCAGAAATTGGGGCACTTTTGAAATTTGAATTTTTGACCAAAATCGACAGGTCCGGGGCTTAGGGAATTTCTCATATGCCACAAAACGGTTGAAGCTCCTGTTAAAAAATGATGCTCCGAAATCAACTTCTGTCAACTTAGTGATACATTTTGGGATAGTACCTAAAGTTTAAAGCAGAAATTGGGGCACTTTTGAAATTTTCATTTTTGACCAAAATCGACAGGTCCGGGGCTTAGGGAATTTCTCATATGCCACAAAACGGTTGAAGCTCCTGTTCAAAAATGATGCTCCGAAATCAACTTCTGTCACCTTAGTGATACATTTTGGGATAGTACCTAAAGTTTAAAGCAGAAATTGGGGCACTTTTGAAATTTTCATTTTTGACCAAAATCGACAGGTCCGGGGCTTAGGGAATTTCTCATATGCCACAAAACGGTTGAAGCTCCTGTTCAAAAATGATGCTCCAAAATCAACTTCTGTCACCTTAGTTATAACGTTTGGGATAGTACCTAAAGTTTAAAGCAGAAATTGGGGCACTTTTGACATTTTCATTTTTGACCAAAATCGACAGGTATGGGGCTTAGGGAATTTCTCATCTGCCTGAAAACGGTTGAAGCTCCTGTTCAAAAATGATGCTCCGAAATCAACTTCTTTTAACTTAGTGATACATTTTGGGATAGTACCTAAAGTTTAAAGCAGAAATTGGGGCACTTTTGAAATTTTAATTTTAGACCAAAATCGACAGGTCCGGGGCTTAGGGAATTTCTCATCTGCCACAAAACGGTTGAAGCTCCTGTTCAAAAATGATGCTCCGAAATCAACTTCTTTTAACTTAGTGATACATTTTGGGATAGTACCTGAAGTTTAAAGCAGAAATTGGGGCACTTTTGAAATTTTCATTTTTGACCAAAATCGACAGGTCCGGGGCTTAGGGAATTTCTCATATGCCACAAAACGGTTGAAGCTCCTGTTCAAAAATGATGCTCCGAAATCAACTTCTGTCAACTTAGTGATACATTTTGGGATAGTACATAAAGTTTAAAGCAGAAATTGGGGCACTTTTGAAATTTTTATTTTTGACCAAAATCGACAGGTCCGGGGCTTAGGGAATTTCTCATAAGCCACAAAACGGTTGAAGCTCCTGTTCAAAAATGATGCTCCAAAATCAACTTCTGTCACCTTAGTGATACATTTTGGGATAGTACATAAAGTTTAAAGCAGAAATTGGGGCACTTTTGAAATTTTTATTTTTGACCAAAATCGACTGGTCCGGGGCTTAGGGAATTTCACATATGCCACAAAACGGTTGAAGCTACTGTTCAAAAATGATGCTCCGAAATCAACTTCTGTCACCTTAGTGATACATTTTGGGATAGTACCTGAAGTTTAAAGCAGAAATTAAGGCACTTTTGAAATTTAAATTTTTGACCAAAATCGACAGGTCCGGGGCTTAGGGAATTTCTCATATGCCACAAAACGGTTGAAGCTCCTGTTCAAAAATGATGCTCCGAAATCAACTTCTGTCACCTTAGTGATACATTTTGGGATAGTACCTGAAGTTTAAAGCAGAAATTGGGGCACTTTTCAAATTTTCATTTTTGACCAAAATCGACAGGTCCGGGGCTTAGGGAATTTCTCATATGCCACAAAACGGTTGAAGCTCCTGTTCAAAAATGATGCTCCGAAATCAACTTCTGTCACCTTAGTGATACATTTTGGGATAGTACCTAAAGTTTAAAGCAGAAATTGGGGCACTTTTGAAATTTTCATTTTTGACCAAAATCGACAGGTCCGGGGCTTAGGGAATTTCTCATATGCCACAAAACGGTTGAAGCTCCTGTTCAAAAATGATGCTGCAAAATCAACTTCTGTCACCTTAGTGATAACTTTTGGGATAGTACCTAAAGTTTAAAGCAGAAATTGGGGCACTTTTGACATTTTCATTTTTGACCAAAATCGACAGGTCTGGGGCTTAGGGAATTTCTCATATGCCACAAAACGGTTGAAGCTCCTGTTCAAAAATGATGCTCCAAAATCAACTTCTGTCACCTTAGTGATACATTTTGGGATAGTACCTAAAGTTTAAAGCAGAAATTGGGGCACTTTTGACATTTTCATTTTTGACCAAAATCGACAGGTCTGGGGCTTAGGGAATTTCTCATATGCCACAAAACGGTTGAAGCTCCTGTTCAAAAATGATGCTCCGAAATCAACTTCTGTCACCTTAGTGATACATTTTGGGATAGTACCTAAAGTTTAAAGCAGAAATTGGGGCACTTTTGAAATTTTCATTTTTGACCAAAATCGACAGGTCCGGGGCTTAGGGAATTTCTCATATGCCACAAAACGGTTGAAGCTCCTGTTAAAAAATGATGCTCCAAAATCAACTTCTGTCACCTTAGTGATACATTTTGGGATAGTACCTGAAGTTTAAAGCAGAAATTGGGGCACTTTTCAAATTTTCATTTTTGACCAAAATCGACAGGTCCGGGGCTTAGGGAATTTCTCATATGCCACAAAACGGTTGAAGCTCCTGTTCAAAAATGATGCTCCGAAATCAACTTCTGTCACCTTAGTGATACATTTTGGGATAGTACCTAAAGTTTAAAGCAGAAATTGGAGCACTTTTGAAATTTTCATTTTTGACCAAAATCGACAGGTCCGGGGCTTAGGGAATTTCTCATATGCCACAAAACGGTTGAAGCTCCTGTTCAAAAATGATGCTCCGAAATCAACTTCTGTCACCTTAGTGATACATTTTGGCATAGTACCTAAAGTTTAAAGCAGAAATTGGGGCACTTTTGAAATTTTCATTTTTGACCAAAATCGACAGGTCCGGGGCTTAGGGATTTTCTCATATGCCACAAAACGGTTGAAGCTCCTGTTCAAAAATGATGCTCCGAAATCAACTTCTGTCACCTTAGTGATACATTTTGGGATAGTACCTAAAGTTTAAAGCAGAAATTGGGGCACTTTTGAAATTTTCATTTTTGACCAAAATCGACAGGTCCGGGGCTTAGGGAATTTCTCATATGCCACAAAACGGTTGAAGCTCCTGTTAAAAAATGATGCTCCAAAATCAACTTCTGTCACCTTAGTGATACATTTTGGGATAGTACCTGAAGTTTAAAGCAGAAATTGGGGCACTTTTCAAATTTTCATTTTTGACCAAAATCGACAGGTCCGGGGCTTAGGGAATTTCTCATATGCCACAAAACGGTTGAAGCTCCTGTTCAAAAATGATGCTCCGAAATCAACTTCTGTCACCTTAGTGATACATTTTGGGATAGTACCTAAAGTTTAAAGCAGAAATTGGAGCACTTTTGAAATTTTCATTTTTGACCAAAATCGACAGGTCCGGGGCTTAGGGAATTTCTCATATGCCACAAAACGGTTGAAGCTCCTGTTCAAAAATGATGCTCCGAAATCAACTTCTGTCACCTTAGTGATACATTTTGGCATAGTACCTAAAGTTTAAAGCAGAAATTGGGGCACTTTTGAAATTTTCATTTTTGACCAAAATCGACAGGTCCGGGGCTTAGGGATTTTCTCATATGCCACAAAACGGTTGAAGCTCCTGTTCAAAAATGATGCTCCGAAATCAACTTCTGTCACCTTAGTGATACATTTTGGGATAGTACCTAAAGTTTAAAGCAGAAATTGGGGCACTTTTGAAATTTTCATTTTTGACCAAAATCGACAGGTCCGGGGCTTAGGGATTTTCTCATATGCCACAAAATGGTTGAAGCTCCTGTTCAAAAATGATGCTCCGAAATCAACTTCTGTCACCTTAGTGATACATTTTGGGATAGTACCTAAAGTTTAAAGCAGAAATTGGGGCACTTTTGAAATTTGAATTTTTGACCAAAATCGACAGGTCCGGGGCTTAGGGAATTTCTCATATGCCACAAAACGGTTGAAGCTCCTGTTAAAAAATGATGCTCCGAAATCAACTTCTGTCAACTTAGTGATACATTTTGGGATAGTACCTAAAGTTTAAAGCAGAAATTGGGGCACTTTTGAAATTTTCATTTTTGACCAAAATCGACAGGTCCGGGGCTTAGGGAATTTCTCATATGCCACAAAACGGTTGAAGCTCCTGTTCAAAAATGATGCTCCAAAATCAACTTCTGTCACCTTAGTGATACATTTTGGGATAGTACCTAAAGTTTAAAGCAGAAATTGGGGCACTTTTGAAATTTTCATTTTTGACCAAAATCGACAGGTCCGGGGCTTAGGGAATTTCTCATATGCCACAAAACGGTTGAAGCTCCTGTTCAAAAATGATGCTCCAAAATCAACTTCTGTCACCTTAGTTATAACGTTTGGGATAGTACCTAAAGTTTAAAGCAGAAATTGGGGCACTTTTGACATTTTCATTTTTGACCAAAATCGACAGGTCTGGGGCTTAGGGAATTTCTCATCTGCCAGAAAACGGTTGAAGCTCCTGTTCAAAAATGATGCTCCGAAATCAACTTCTTTTAACTTAGTGATACATTTTGGGATAGTACCTAAAGTTTAAAGCAGAAATTGGGGCACTTTTGAAATTTTAATTTTTGACCAAAATCGACAGGTCCGGGGCTTAGGGAATTTCTCATCTGCCACAAAACGGTTGAAGCTCCTGTTCAAAAATGATGCTCCGAAATCAACTTCTTTTAACTTAGTGATACATTTTGGGATAGTACCTGAAGTTTAAAGCAGAAATTGGGGCACTTTTGAAATTTTCATTTTTGACCAAAATCGACAGGTCAGGGCTTAGGGAATTTCTCATATGCCACAAAACGGTTGAAGATCCTGTACAAAAATGATGCTCCGAAATCAACTTCTGTCACCTAAGTGATACATTTTGGGATAGTACCTAAAGTTTAAAGCAGAAATTGGGTCACTTTTGACATTTTCATTTTTGACCAAAATCGACAGGTTCGGGGCTTAGGGAATGTCTCATATGCCACAAAACGGTTGAAGCTCCTGTTCAAAAATGATGCTCCGAAATCAACTTCTGTCACCTTAGTGATACATTTTGGGATAGTACCTAAAGTTTAAAGCAGAAATTGGGGCACTTTTGAAATTTAAATTTTTGACCAAAATCGACAGGTCCGGGGCTTAGGGAATTTCTCATATGCCACAAAACGGTTGAAGCTCCTGTTCAAAAATGATGCTCCGAAATCAACTTCTGTCACCTTAGTGATACATTTTGGGATAGTACCTGAAGTTTAAAGCAGAAATTGGGGCACTTTTCAAATTTTCATTTTTGACCAAAATCGACAGGTCCGGGGCTTAGGGAATTTCTCATATGCCACAAAACGGTTGAAGCTCCTGTTCAAAAATGATGCTCCGAAATCAACTTCTGTCACCTTAGTGATACATTTTGGGATAGTACCTAAAGTTTAAAGCAGAAATTGGGGCACTTTTGAAATTTTCATTTTTGACCAAAATCGACAGGTCCGGGGCTTAGGGAATTTCTCATATGCCACAAAACGGTTGAAGCTCCTGTTCAAAAATGATGCTGCAAAATCAACTTCTGTCACCTTAGTGATAACTTTTGGGATAGTACCTAAAGTTTAAAGCAGAAATTGGGGCACTTTTGACATTTTCATTTTTGACCAAAATCGACAGGTCTGGGGCTTAGGGAATTTCTCATATGCCACAAAACGGTTGAAGCTCCTGTTCAAAAATGATGCTCCGAAATCAACTTCTGTCACCTTAGTGATACATTTTGGGATAGTACCTAAAGTTTAAAGCAGAAATTGGGGCACTTTTGACATTTTCATTTTTGACCAAAATCGACAGGTCTGGGGCTTAGGGAATTTCTCATATGCCACAAAACGGTTGAAGCTCCTGTTCAAAAATGATGCTCCGAAATCAACTTCTGTCACCTTAGTGATACATTTTGGGATAGTACCTGAAGTTTAAAGCAGAAATTGGGGCACTTTTCAAATTTTCATTTTTGACCAAAATCGACAGGTCCGGGGCTTAGGGAATTTCTCATCTTCCACAAAACGGTTGAAGCTCCTGTTCAAAAATGATGCTCCGAAATCAACTTCTGTCACCTTAGTGATACATTTTGGGATAGTACCTAAAGTTTAAAGCAGAAATTGGGGCACTTTTGAAATTTTCATTTTTGACCAAAATCGACAGGTCCAGGGCTTAGGGAATTTCTCATATGCCACAAAACGGTTGAAGCTCCTGTTCAAAAATGATGCTCCGAAATCAACTTCTGTCACCTTAGTGATACATTTTGGCATAGTACCTAAAGTTTAAAGCAGAAATTGGGGCACTTTTGAAATTTTCATTTTTGACCAAAATCGACAGGTCCGGGGCTTAGGGATTTTCTCATATGCCACAAAACGGTTGAAGCTCCTGTTCAAAAATGATGCTCCGAAATCAACTTCTGTCACCTTAGTGATACATTTTGGGATAGTACCTGAAGTTTAAAGCAGAAATTAAGGCACTTTTGAAATTTAAATTTTTGACCAAAATCGACAGGTCCGGGGCTTAGGGAATTTCTCATATGCCACAAAACGGTTGAAGCTCCTGTTCAAAAATGATGCTCCGAAATCAACTTCTGTCACCTTAGTGATACATTCTGGGATAGTACCTGAAGTTTAAAGCAGAAATTGGGGCACTTTTCAAATTTTCATTTTTGACCAAAATCGACAGGTCCGGGGCTTAGGGAATTTCTCATATGCCACAAAACGGTTGAAGCTCCTGTTCAAAAATGATGCTCCGAAATCAACTTCTGTCACCTTAGTGATACATTTTGGGATAGTACCTAAAGTTTAAAGCAGAAATTGGGGCACTTTTGAAATTTTCATTTTTGACCAAAATCGACAGGTCCGGGGCTTAGGGAATTTCTCATATGCCACAAAACGGTTGAAGCTCCTGTTCAAAAATGATGCTGCAAAATCAACTTCTGTCACCTTAGTGATAACTTTTGGGATAGTACCTAAAGTTTAAAGCAGAAATTGGGGCACTTTTGACATTTTCATTTTTGACCAAAATCGACAGGTCTGGGGCTTAGGGAATTTCTCATATGCCACAAAACGGTTGAAGCTCCTGTTCAAAAATGATGCTCCGAAATCAACTTCTGTCACCTTAGTGATACATTTTGGGATAGTACCTAAAGTTTAAAGCAGAAATTGGGGCACTTTTGACATTTTCATTTTTGACCAAAATCGACAGGTCTGGGGCTTAGGGAATTTCTCATATGCCACAAAACGGTTGAAGCTCCTGTTCAAAAATGATGCTCCGAAATCAACTTCTGTCACCTTAGTGATACATTTTGGGATAGTACCTAAAGTTTAAAGCAGAAATTGGGGCACTTTTGAAATTTTCATTTTTGACCAAAATCGACAGGTCCGGGGCTTAGGGAATTTCTCATATGCCACAAAACGGTTGAAGCTCCTGTTAAAAAATGATGCTCCAAAATCAACTTCTGTCACCTTAGTGATACATTTTGGGATAGTACCTGAAGTTTAAAGCAGAAATTGGGGCACTTTTCAAATTTTCATTTTTGACCAAAATCGACAGGTCCGGGGCTTAGGGAATTTCTCATATGCCACAAAACGGTTGAAGCTCCTGTTCAAAAATGATGCTCCGAAATCAACTTCTGTCACCTTAGTGATACATTTTGGGATAGTACCTAAAGTTTAAAGCAGAAATTGGGGCACTTTTGAAATTTTCATTTTTGACCAAAATCGACAGGTCCGGGGCTTAGGGAATTTCTCATATGCCACAAAACGGTTGAAGCTCCTGTTCAAAAATGATGCTCCGAAATCAACTTCTGTCACCTTAGTGATACATTTTGGGATAGTACCTAAAGTTTAAAGCAGAAATTGGGGCACTTTTGAAATTTGAATTTTTGACCAAAATCGACAGGTCCGGGGCTTAGGGATTTTCTCATATGCCACAAAACGGTTGAAGCTCCTGTTCAAAAATGATGCTCCGAAATCAACTTCTGTCAACTTAGTGATACATTTTGGGATAGTACCTAAAGTTTAAAGCAGAAATTGGGGCACTTTTGAAATTTTCATTTTTGACCAAAATCGACAGGTCCGGGGCTTAGGGATTTTCTCATATGCCACAAAACGGTTGAAGCTCCTGTTCAAAAATGATGCTCCAAAATCAACTTCTGTCACCTTAGTGATACATTTTGGGATAGTACCTAAAGTTTAAAGCAGAAATTGGGGCACTTTTGAAATTTTCATTTTTGACCAAAATCGACAGGTCCGGGGCTTAGGGAATTTCTCATATGCCACAAAACGGTTGAAGCTCCTGTTCAAAAATGATGCTCCAAAATCAACTTCTGTCACCTTAGTTATAACGTTTGGGATAGTACCTAAAGTTTAAAGCAGAAATTGGGGCACTTTTGACATTTTCATTTTTGACCAAAATCGACAGGTCTGGGGCTTAGGGAATTTCTCATCTGCCAGAAAACGGTTGAAGCTCCTGTTCAAAAATGATGCTCCGAAATCAACTTCTTTTAACTTAGTGATACATTTTGGGATAGTACCTAAAGTTTAAAGCAGAAATTGGGTCACTTTTGAAATTTTAATTTTTGACCAAAATCGACAGGCTCGGGGCTTAGGGAATTTCTCATCTGCCACAAAACGGTTGAAGCTCCTGTTCAAAAATGATGCTCCGAAATCAACTTCTTTTAACTTAGTGATACATTTTGGGATAGTACCTGAAGTTTAAAGCAGAAATTGGGGCACTTTTGAAATTTTCATTTTTGACCAAAATCGACAGGTCAGGGCTTAGGGAATTTCTCATATGCCACAAAACGGTTGAAGATCCTGTACAAAAATGATGCTCCGAAATCAACTTCTGTCACCTAAGTGATACATTTTGGGATAGTACCTAAAGTTTAAAGCAGAAATTGGGGCACTTTTGACATTTTCATTTTTGACCAAAATCGACAGGTTCGGGGCTTAGGGAATGTCTCATATGCCACAAAACGGTTGAAGCTCCTGTTCAAAAATGATGCTCCGAAATCAACTTCTGTCACCTTAGTAATACATTTTGGGATAGTACCTAAAGTTTAAAGCAGAAATTGGGGCACTTTTGAAATTTAAATTTTTGACCAAAATCGACAGGTCCGGGGCTTAGGGAATTTCTCATATGCCACAAAACGGTTGAAGCTCCTGTTAAAAAATGATGCTCCGAAATCAACTTCTGTCACCTTAGTGATACATTTTGGGATAGTACCTGAAGTTTAAAGCAGAAATTGGGGCACTTTTCAAATTTTCATTTTTGACCAAAATCGACAGGTCCGGGGCTTAGGGAATTTCTCATCTGCCAGAAAACGGTTGAAGCTCCTGTTCAAAAATGATGCTCCGAAATCAACTTCTTTTAACTTAGTGATACATTTTGGGATAGTACCTAAAGTTTAAAGCAGAAATTGGGGCACTTTTGAAATTTTCATTTTTGACCAAAATCGACAGGTCCGGGGCTTAGGGATTTTCTCATATGCCACAAAACGGTTGAAGCTCCTGTTCAAAAATGATGCTCCGAAATCAACTTCTGTCACCTTAGTGATACATTTTGGGATAGTACCTAAAGTTTAAAGCAGAAATTGGGGCACTTTTGAAATTTTCATTTTTGACCAAAATCGACAGGTCCGGGGCTTAGGGAATTTCTCATATGCCACAAAACGGTTGAAGCTCCTGTTCAAAAATGATGCTCCAAAATCAACTTCTGTCACCTTAGTGATAACTTTTGGGATAGTACCTAAAGTTTAAAGCAGAAATTGGGGCACTTTTGACATTTTCATTTTTACCAAAATCGACAGGTCTGGGGCTTAGGGAATTTCTCATATGCCACAAAACGGTTGAAGATCCTGTACAAAAATGATGCTCCGAAATCAACTTCTGTCACCTAAGTGATACATTTTGGGATAGTACCTAAAGTTTAAAGCAGAAATTGGGGCACTTTTGAAATTTCCATTTTTGACCAAAATCGACAGGTCCGGGGCTTAGGGAATTTCTCATCTGCCACAAAACGGTTGAAGCTCCTGTTCAAAAATGATGCTCCGAAATCAACTTCTTTTAACTTAGTGATACATTTTGGGATAGTACCTGAAGTTTAAAGCAGAAATTGGGGCACTTTTGAAATTTGAATTTTTGACCAAAATCGACAGGTCCGGGGCTTAGGGAATTTCTCATATGCCACAAAACGGTTGAAGCTCCTGTTAAAAAATGATGCTCCGAAATCAACTTCTGTCAACTTAGTGATACATTTTGGGATAGTACCTAAAGTTTAAAGCAGAAATTGGGGCACTTTTGAAATTTTCATTTTTGACCAAAATCGACAGGTCCGGGGCTTAGGGAATTTCTCATATGCCACAAAACGGTTGAAGCTCCTGTTCAAAAATGATGCTCCGAAATCAACTTCTGTCACCTTAGTGATACATTTTGGGATAGTACCTAAAGTTTAAAGCAGAAATTGGGGCACTTTTGAAATTTTCATTTTTGACCAAAATCGACAGGTCCGGGGCTTAGGGAATTTCTCATATGCCACAAAACGGTTGAAGCTCCTGTTCAAAAATGATGCTCCAAAATCAACTTCTGTCACCTTAGTGATAACTTTTGGGATAGTACCTAAAGTTTAAAGCAGAAATTGGGGCACTTTTGAAATTTTCATTTTTGACCAAAATTGACAGGTCCGGGGCTTAGGGAATTTTTCATATGCCACAAAACGGTTGAAGCTCCTGTTCAAAAATGATGCTCCGAAATCAACTTCTGTCACCTAAGTGATACATTTTGGGATAGTACCTAAAGTTTAAAGCAGAAATTGGGGCACTTTTGAAATTTTCATTTTTGACCAAAATCGACAGGTCCGGGGCTTAGGGAATTTCTCATATGCCACAAAACGGTTGAAGATCCTGTACAAAAATGATGCTCCGAAATCAACTTCTGTCACCTAAGTGATACATTTTGGGATAGTACCTAAAGTTTAAAGCAGAAATTGGGGCACTTTTGAAATTTCCATTTTTGACCAAAATCGACAGGTCCGGGGCTTAGGGAATTTCTCATCTGCCACAAAACGGTTGAAGCTCCTGTTCAAAAATGATGCTCCGAAATCAACTTCTTTTAACTTAGTGATACATTTTGGGATAGTACCTGAAGTTTAAAGCAGAAATTGGGGCACTTTTGAAATTTTCATTTTTGACCAAAATCGACAGGTCCGGGGCTTAGGGAATTTCTCATATGCCACAAAACGGTTGAAGCTCCTGTTCAAAAATGATGCTCCGAAATCAACTTCTGTCAACTTAGTGATACATTTTGGGATAGTACCTAAAGTTTAAAGCAGAAATTGGGGCACTTTTGAAATTTTCATTTTTGACCAAAATCGACAGGTCCGGGGCTTAGGGAATTTCTCATATGCCACAAAACGGTTGAAGCTCCTGTTCAAAAATGATGCTCCGAAATCAACTTCTGTCACCTTAGTGATACATTTTGGGATAGTACCTAAAGTTTAAAGCAGAAATTGGGGCACTTTTGAAATTTGTATTTTTGACCAAAATCGACAGGTCCGGGGCTTAGGGAATTTCTCATATGCCACAAAACGGTTGAAGCTCCTGTTCAAAAATGATGCTCCAAAATCAACTTCTGTCACCTTAGTTATAACGTTTGGGATAGTACCTAAAGTTTAAAGCAGAAATTGGGGCACTTTTGACATTTTCATTTTTGACCAAAATCGACAGGTATGGGGCTTAGGGAATTTCTCATCTGCCAGAAAACGGTTGAAGCTCCTGTTCAAAAATGATGCTCCGAAATCAACTTCTTTTAACTTAGTGATACATTTTGGGATAGTACCTAAAGTTTAAAGCAGAAATTGGGGCACTTTTGAAATTTTAATTTTAGACCAAAATCGACAGGTCCGGGGCTTAGGGAATTTCTCATCTGCCACAAAACGGTTGAAGCTCCTGTTCAAAAATGATGCTCCGAAATCAACTTCTTTTAACTTAGTGATACATTTTGGGATAGTACCTGAAGTTTAAAGCAGAAATTGGGGCACTTTTGAAATTTTCATTTTTGACCAAAATCGACAGGTCCGGGGCTTAGGGAATTTCTCATATGCCACAAAACGGTTGAAGCTCCTGTTAAAAAATGATGCTCCGAAATCAACTTCTGTCAACTTAGTGATACATTTTGGGATAGTACCTAAAGTTTAAAGCAGAAATTGGGGCACTTTTGAAATTTGAATTTTTGACCAAAATCGACAGGTCCGGGGCTTAGGGAATTTCTCATAAGCCACAAAACGGTTGAAGCTCCTGTTCAAAAATGATGCTCCAAAATCAACTTCTGTCACCTTAGTGATACATTTTGGGATAGTACATAAAGTTTAAAGCAGAAATTGGGGCACTTTTGAAATTTTTATTTTTGACCAAAATCGACTGGTCCGGGGCTTAGGGAATTTCACATATGCCACAAAACGGTTGAAGCTACTGTTCAAAAATGATGCTCCGAAATCAACTTCTGTCACCTTAGTGATACATTTTGGGATAGTACCTGAAGTTTAAAGCAGAAATTAAGGCACTTTTGAAATTTAAATTTTTTACCAAAATCGACAGGTCCGGGGCTTAGGGAATTTCTCATATGCCACAAAACGGTTGAAGCTCCTGTTCAAAAATGATGCTCCGAAATCAACTTCTGTCACCTTAGTGATACATTTTGGGATAGTACCTGAAGTTTAAAGCAGAAATTGGGGCACTTTTCAAATTTTCATTTTTGACCAAAATCGACAGGTCCGGGGCTTAGGGAATTTCTCATATGCCACAAAACGGTTGAAGCTCCTGTTCAAAAATGATGCTCCGAAATCAACTTCTGTCACCTTAGTGATACATTTTGGGATAGTACCTAAAGTTTAAAGCAGAAATTGGGGCACTTTTGAAATTTTCATTTTTGACCAAAATCGACAGGTCCGGGGCTTAGGGAATTTCTCATATGCCACAAAACGGTTGAAGCTCCTGTTCAAAAATGATGCTGCAAAATCAACTTCTGTCACCTTAGTGATAACTTTTGGGATAGTACCTAAAGTTTAAAGCAGAAATTGGGGCACTTTTGACATTTTCATTTTTGACCAAAATCGACAGGTCTGGGGCTTAGGGAATTTCTCATATGCCACAAAACGGTTGAAGCTCCTGTTCAAAAATGATGCTCCGAAATCAACTTCTGTCACCTTAGTGATACATTTTGGGATAGTACCTAAAGTTTAAAGCAGAAATTGGGGCACTTTTGACATTTTCATTTTTGACCAAAATCGACAGGTCCGGGGCTTAGGGAATTTCTCATATGCCACAAAACGGTTGAAGCTCCTGTTCAAAAATGATGCTCCGAAATCAACTTCTGTCACCTTAGTGATACATTTTGGGATAGTACCTAAAGTTTAAAGCAGAAATTGGGGCACTTTTGAAATTTTCATTTTTGACCAAAATCGACAGGTCCGGGGCTTAGGGAATTTCTCATATGCCACAAAACGGTTGAAGCTCCTGTTCAAAAATGATGCTCCGAAATCAACTTCTGTCACCTTAGTGATACATTTTGGGATAGTACCTAAAGTTTAAAGCAGAAATTGGGGCACTTTTGAAATTTTCATTTTTGACCAAAATCGACAGGTCCGGGGCTTAGGGATTTTCTCATATGCCACAAAACGGTTGAAGCTCCTGTTCAAAAATGATGCTCCGAAATCAACTTCTGTCACCTTAGTGATACATTTTGGGATAGTACCTAAAGTTTAAAGCAGAAATTGGGGCACTTTTGAAATTTTAATTTTTGACCAAAATCGACAGGTCCGGGGCTTAGGGAATTTCTCATATGCCACAAAACGGTTGAAGATCCTGTACAAAAATGATGCTCCGAAATCAACTTCTGTCACCTAAGTGATACATTTTGGGATAGTACCTAAAGTTTAAAGCAGAAATTGGGGCACTTTTGAAATTTTCATTTTTGACCAAAATCGACAGGTCCGGGGCTTAGGGAATTTCTCATCTGCCACAAAACGGTTGAAGCTCCTGTTCAAAAATGATGCTCCGAAATCAACTTCTTTTAACTTAGTGATACATTTTGGGATAGTACCTGAAGTTTAAAGCAGAAATTGGGGCACTTTTGAAATTTTCATTTTTGACCAAAATCGACAGGTCCGGGGCTTAGGGAATTTCTCATATGCCACAAAACGGTTGAAGCTCCTGTTCAAAAATGATGCTCCGAAATCAACCTCTGTCAACTTAGTGATACATTTTGGGATAGTACCTAAAGTTTAATACAGAAATTGTAGCACTTTTGAAATTTTCAATTTTTAACTAAAATCGACAGGTCCGGGGCTTAGGGAATTTCTCATATGCCACAAAACGGTTGAAGCTCCTGTTCAAAAATGATGCTCCGAAATCAACTTCTGTCACCTTAGTGATACATTTTGGGATAGTACCTGAAGTTTAAAGCAGAAATTGGGGCACTTTTGAAATTTGAATTTTTGACCAAAATCGACAGGTCCGGGGCTTAGGGAATTTCTCATCTGCCACAAAACGGTTGAAGCTCCTGTTAAAAAATGATGCTCCGAAATCAACTTCTGTCAACTTAGTGATACATTTTGGGATAGTACCTAAAGTTTAAAGCAGAAATTGGGGCACTTTTGAAATTTTCATTTTTGACCAAAATCGACAGGTCCGGGGCTTAGGGAATTTCTCATATGCCACAAAACGGTTGAAGCTCCTGTTCAAAAATGATGCTCCAAAATCAACTTCTGTCACCTTAGTTATAACTTTTGGGATAGTACCTAAAGTTTAAAGCAGAAATTGGGGCACTTTTGACATTTTCATTTTTGACCAAAATCGACAGGTCTGGGGCTTAGGGAATTTCTCATCTGCCAGAAAACGGTTGAAGCTCCTGTTCAAAAATGATGCTCCAAAATCAACTTCTGTCACCTTAGTTATAACTTTTGGGATAGTACCTAAAGTTTAAAGCAGAAATTGGGGCACTTTTGAAATTTTCATTTTTGACCAAAATCGACAGGTCCGGGGCTTAGGGAATTTCTCATATGCCACAAAACGGTTGAAGCTCCTGTTCAAAAATGATGCTCCGAAATCAACTTCTGTCACCTTAGTGATACATTTTGGGATAGTACATAAAGTTTAAAGCAGAAATTGGGGCACTTTTGAAATTTTCATTTTTGACCAAAATCGACAGGTCCGGGGCTTAGGGATTTTCTCATATGCCACAAAACGGTTGAAGCTCCTGTTCAAAAATGATGCTCCGAAATCAACTTCTGTCACCTTAGTGATACATTTTGGGATAGTACCTAAAGTTTAAAGCAGAAATTGGGGCACTTTTGAAATTTTCATTTTTGACCAAAATTGACAGGTCCGGGGCTTAGGGAATTTCTCATATGCCACAAAACGGTTGAAGCTCCTGTTCAAAAATGATGCTCCGAAATCAACTTCTGTCACCTTAGTGATACATTTTGGGATAGTACATAAAGTTTAAAGCAGAAATTGGGGCACTTTTGAAATTTTCATTTTTGACCAAAATCGACAGGTCCGGGGCTTAGGGATTTTCTCATATGCCACAAAACGGTTGAAGCTCCTGTTCAAAAATGATGCTCCGAAATCAACTTCTGTCACCTTAGTGATACATTTTGGGATAGTACCTAAAGTTTAAAGCAGAAATTGGGGCACTTTTGAAATTTTCATTTTTGACCAAAATTGACAGGTCCGGGGCTTAGGGAATTTCTCATATGCCACAAAACGGTTGAAGCTCCTGTTAAAAAATGATGCTCCGAAATCAACTTCTGTCACCTTAGTGATACATTTTGGGATAGTACCTGAAGTTTAAAGCAGAAATTGGGGCACTTTTGAAATCTTAATTTTTGACCAAAATCGACAGGTCCGGGGCTTAGGGAATTTCTCATATGCCACAAAACGGTTGAAGATCCTGTACAAAAATGATGCTCCGAAATCAACTTCTGTAACCTAAGTGATACATTTTGGGATAGTACCTAAAGTTTAAAGCAGAAATTGGGGCACTTTTGGAATTTTTATTTTTGACCAAAATCGACTGGTCCGGGGCTTAGGGAATTTCTCATATGCCACAAAACGGTTGAAGCTACTGTTCAAAAATGATGCTCCGAAATCAACTTCTTTTAACTTAGTGATACATTTTGGGATAGTACCTAAAGTTTAAAGCAGAAATTGGGGCACTTTTGAAATTTTAATTTTTGACCAAAATCGACAGGTCCGGGGCTTAGGGAATTTCTCATCTGCCACAAAACGGTTGAAGCTCCTATTCAAAAATGATGCTCCGAAATCAACTTCTTTTAACTTAGTGATACATTTTGGGATAGTACCTGAAGTTTAAAGCAGAAATTGGGGCACTTTTGAAATTTTCATTTTTGACCAAAATCGACAGGTCCGGGGCTTAGGGAATTTCTCATATGCCACAAAACGGTTGAAGCTCCTGTTCAAAAATGATGCTCCGAAATCAACTTCTGTCACCTTAGTGATACATTTTGGGATAGTACCTGAAGTTTAAAGCAGAAATTGGGGCACTTTTCAAATTTTCATTTTTGACCAAAATCGACAGGTCCGGGGCTTAGGGAATTTCTCATATGCCACAAAACGGTTGAAGCTCCTGTTCAAAAATGATGCTCCGAAATCAACTTCTGTCACCTTAGTGATACATTTTGGGATAGTACCTTAAGTTTAAAGCAGAAATTGGGGCACTTTTGAAATTTTCATTTTTGACCAAAATCGACAGGTCCGGGGCTTAGGGAATTTCTCATATGCCACAAAACGGTTGAAGCTCCTGTTCAAAAATGATGCTGCAAAATCAACTTCTGTCACCTTAGTGATAACTTTTGGGATAGTACCTAAAGTTTAAAGCAGAAATTGGGGCACTTTTGACATTTTCATTTTTGACCAAAATCGACAGGTCTGGGGCTTAGGGAATTTCTCATATGCCACAAAACGGTTGAAGCTCCTGTTCAAAAATGATGCTCCGAAATCAACTTCTGTCACCTTAGTGATACATTTTGGGATAGTACCTAAAGTTTAAAGCAGAAATTGGGGCACTTTTGACATTTTCATTTTTGACCAAAAGCGACAGGTCTGGGGCTTAGGGAATTTCTCATATGCCACAAAACGGTTGAAGCTCCTGTTCAAAAATGATGCTCCGAAATCAACTTCTGTCACCTTAGTGATACATTTTGGGATAGTACCTAAAGTTTAAAGCAGAAATTGGGGCACTTTTGAAATTTTCATTTTTGACCAAAATCGACAGGTCCGGGGCTTAGGGAATTTCTCATATGCCACAAAACGGTTGAACCTCCTGTTAAAAAATGATGCTCCAAAATCAACTTCTGTCACCTTAGTGATACATTTTGGGATAGTACCTGAAGTTTAAAGCAGAAATTGGGGCACTTTTCAAATTTTCATTTTTGACCAAAATCGACAGGTCCGGGGCTTAGGGAATTTCTCATATGCCACAAAACGGTTGAAGCTCCTGTTCAAAAATGATGCTCCAAAATCAACTTCTGTCACCTTAGTGATACATTTTGGGATAGTACCTAAAGTTTAAAGCAGAAATTGGGGCACTTTTGAAATTTTCATTTTTGACCAAAATCGACAGGTCCGGGGCTTAGGGAATTTCTCATATGCCACAAAACGGTTGAAGCTCCTGTTCAAAAATGATGCTCCGAAATCAACTTCTGTCACCTTAGTGATACATTTTGGCATAGTACCTAAAGTTTAAAGCAGAAATTGGGGCACTTTTGAAATTTTCATTTTTGACCAAAATCGACAGGTCCGGGGCTTAGGGATTTTCTCATATGCCACAAAACGGTTGAAGCTCCTGTTCAAAAATGATGCTCCGAAATCAACTTCTGTCACCTTAGTGATACATTTTGGGATAGTACCTAAAGTTTAAAGCAGAAATTGGGGCACTTTTGAAATTTTCATTTTTGACCAAAATCGACAGGTCCGGGGCTTAGGGATTTTCTCATATGCCACAAAACGGTTGAAGCTCCTGTTCAAAAATGATGCTCCGAAATCAACTTCTGTCACCTTAGTGATACATTTTGGGATAGTACCTAAAGTTTAAAGCAGAAATTGGGGCACTTTTGAAATTTTAATTTTTGACCAAAATCGACAGGTCCGGGGCTTAGGGAGTTTCTCATATGCCACAAAACGGTTGAAGATCCTGTACAAAAATGATGCTCCGAAATCAACTTCTGTCACCTAAGTGATACATTTTGGGATAGTACCTAAAGTTTAAAGCAGAAATTGGGGCACTTTTGAAATTTTCATTTTTGACCAAAATCGACAGGTCCGGGGCTTAGGGAATTTCTCATCTGCCAGAAAACGGTTGAAGCTCCTGTTCAAAAATGATGCTCCGAAATCAACTTCTTTTAACTTAGTGATACATTTTGGGATAGTACCTAAAGTTTAAAGCAGAAATTGGGGCACTTTTGAAATTTTCATTTTTGACCAAAATCGACAGGTCCGGGGCTTAGGGAATTTCTCATATGCCACAAAACGGTTGAAGCTCCTGTTCAAAAATGATGCTCCGAAATCAACTTCTGTCACCTTAGTGATACATTTTGGGATAGTACCTAAAGTTTAAAGCAGAAATTGGGGCACTTTTGAAATTTTAATTTTTGACCAAAATCGACTGGTCTGGGGCTTAGGGAATTTCTCATATGCCACAAAACGGTTGAAGCTCCTGTTCAAAAATGATGCTCCGAAATCAACTTCTGTCACCTTAGTGATACATTTTGGGATAGTACATAAAGTTTAAAGCAGAAATTGGGGCACTTTTGACATTTTCATTTTTGACCAAAATCGACAGGTCCGGGGCTTAGGGATTTTCTCATATGCCACAAAACGGTTGAAGCTCCTGTTCAAAAATGATGCTCCGAAATCAACTTCTGTCACCTTAGTGATACATTTTGGGATAGTACCTAAAGTTTAAAGCAGAAATTGGGGCACTTTTGAAATTTTCATTTTTGACCAAAATTGACAGGTCCGGGGCTTAGGGAATTTCTCATATGCCACAAAACGGTTGAAGCTCCTGTTAAAAAATGATGCTCCGAAATCAACTTCTGTCACCTAAGTGATACATTTTGGGATAGTACCTGAAGTTTAAAGCAGAAATTGGGGCACTTTTGAAATTTTAATTTTTGACCAAAATCGACAGGTCCGGGGCTTAGGGAATTTCTCATATGCCACAAAACGGTTGAAGATCCTGTACAAAAATGATGCTCCGAAATCAACTTCTGTCACCTAAGTGATACATTTTGGGATAGTACCTAAAGTTTAAAGCAGAAATTGGGGCACTTTTGAAATTTTCATTTTTGACCAAAATCGACAGGTCCGGGGCTTAGGGAATTTCTCATCTGCCACAAAACGGTTGAAGCTCCTGTTCAAAAATGATGCTCCGAAATCAACTTCTTTTAACTTAGTGATACATTTTGGGATAGTACCTGAAGTTTAAAGCAGAAATTGGGGCACTTTTGAAATTTTCATTTTTGACCAAAATCGACAGGTCCGGGGCTTAGGGAATTTCTCATATGCCACAAAACGGTTGAAGCTCCTGTTCAAAAATGATGCTCCGAAATCAACCTCTGTCAACTTAGTGATACATTTTGGGATAGTACCTAAAGTTTAATGCAGAAATTGTAGCACTTTTGAAATTTTCAATTTTTAACTAAAATCGACAGGTCCGGGGCTTAGGGAATTTCTCATTTGCCACAAAACGGTTGAAGCTCCTGTTCAAAAATGATGCTCCAAAATCAACTTCTGTCACCTTAGTGATACATTTTGGGATAGTACATAAAGTTTAAAGCAGAAATTGGGGCACTTTTGGAATTTTTATTTTTGACCAAAATCGACTGGTCCGGGGCTTAGGGAATTTCTCATATGCAACAAAACGGTTGAAGCTACTGTTCAAAAATGATGCTCCGAAATCAACTTCTGTCACCTTAGTGATACATTTTGGGATAGTACCTGAAGTTTAAAGCAGAAATTGGGGCACTTTTGAAATTTGAATTTTTGACCAAAATCGACAGGTCCGGGGCTTAGGGAATTTCTCATATGCCACAAAACGGTTGAAGCTCCTGTTAAAAAATGATGCTCCGAAATCAACTTCTGTCAACTTAGTGATACATTTTGGGATAGTACTTAAAGTTTAAAGCAGAAATTGGGGCACTTTTGAAATTTTCATTTTTGACCAAAATCGACAGGTCCGGGGCTTAGGGAATTTCTCATATGCCACAAAACGGTTGAAGCTCCTGTTCAAAAATGATGCTCCGAAATCAACTTCTGTCACCTTAGTGATACATTTTGGGATAGTACCTAAAGTTTAAAGCAGAAATTGGGGCACTTTTGAAATTTTCATTTTTGACCAAAATCGACAGGTCCGGGGCTTAGGGAATTTCTCATATGCCACAAAACGGTTGAAGCTCCTGTTCAAAAATGATGCTCCAAAATCAACTTCTGTCACCTTAGTTATAACGTTTGGGATAGTACCTAAAGTTTAAAGCAGAAATTGGGGCACTTTTGACATTTTCATTTTTGACCAAAATCGACAGGTCTGGGGCTTAGGGAATTTCTCATCTGCCAGAAAACGGTTGAAGCTCCTGTTCAAAAATGATGCTCCGAAATCAACTTCTTTTAACTTAGTGATACATTTTGGGATAGTACCTAAAGTTTAAAGCAGAAATTGGGGCACTTTTGAAATTTTAATTTTTGACAAAAATCGACAGGTCCGGGGCTTAGGGAATTTCTCATCTGCCACAAAACGGTTGAAGCTCCTGTTCAAAAATGATGCTCCGAAATCAACTTCTTTTAACTTAGTGATACATTTTGGGATAGTACCTGAAGTTTAAAGCAGAAATTGGGGCACTTTTGAAATTTTCATTTTTGACCAAAATCGACAGGTCAGGGCTTAGGGAATTTCTCATATGCCACAAAACGGTTGAAGATCCTGTACAAAAATGATGCTCCGAAATCAACTTCTGTCACCTTAGTGATAACTTTTGGGATAGTACCTAAAGTTTAAAGCAGAAATTGGGGCACTTTTGACATTTTCATTTTTGACCAAAATCGACAGGTCTGGGGCTTAGGGAATTTCTCATATGCCACAAAACGGTTGAAGCTCCTGTTCAAAAATGATGCTCCGAAATCAACTTCTGTCACCTTAGTGATACATTTTGGGATAGTACCTAAAGTTTAAAGCAGAAATTGGGGCACTTTTGAAATTTTCATTTTTGACCAAAATCGACAGGTCCGGGGCTTAGGGATTTTCTCATATGCCACAAAACGGTTGAAGCTCCTGTTCAAAAATGATGCTCCGAAATCAACTTCTGTCACCTTAGTGATACATTTTGGGATAGTACCTAAAGTTTAAAGCAGAAATTGGGGCACTTTTGAAATTTTCATTTTTGACCAAAATCGACAGGTCCGGGGCTTAGGGAATTTCTCATATGCCACAAAACGGTTGAAGCTCCTGTTCAAAAATGATGCTCCAAAATCAACTTCTGTCACCTTAGTGATACATTTTGGGATAGTACCTGAAGTTTAAAGCAGAAATTGGGGCACTTTTGAAATTTTAATTTTTGACCAAAATCGACAGGTCCGGGGCTTAGGGAATTTCTCATATGCCACAAAACGGTTGAAGATCCTGTACAAAAATGATGCTCCGAAATCAACTTCTGTCACCTAAGTGATACATTTTGGGATAGTACCTAAAGTTTAAAGCAGAAATTGGGGCACTTTTGAAATTTCCATTTTTGACCAAAATCGACAGGTCCGGGGCTTAGGGAATTTCTCATCTGCCACAAAACGGTTGAAGCTCCTGTTCAAAAATGATGCTCCGAAATCAACTTCTTTTAACTTAGTGATACATTTTGGGATAGTACCTGAAGTTTAAAGCAGAAATTGGGACACTTTTGAAATTTTCATTTTTGACCAAAATCGACAGGTCCGGGGCTTAGGGAATTTCTCATATGCCACAAAACGGTTGAAGCTCCTGTTCAAAAATGATGCTCCGAAATCAACCTCTGTCAACTTAGTGATACATTTTGGGATAGTACCTAAAGTTTAATGCAGAAATTGTAGCACTTTTGAAATTTTCAATTTTTAACTAAAATCGACAGGTCCGGGGCTTAGGGAATTTCTCATATGCCACAAAACGGTTGAAGCTCCTGTTCAAAAATGATGCTACAAAATCAACTTCTGTCACCTTAGTGATACATTTTGGGATAGTACATAAAGTTTAAAGCAGAAATTGGGGCACTTTTGGAATTTTTATTTTTGACCAAAATCGACTGGTCCGGGGCTTAGGGAATTTCTCATATGCCACAAAACGGTTGAAGCTACTGTTCAAAAATGATGCTCCGAAATCAACTTCTGTCACCTTAGTGATACATTTTGGGATAGTACCTGAAGTTTAAAGCAGAAATTGGGGCACTTTTGAAATTTGAATTTTTGACCAAAATCGACAGTTCCGGGGCTTAGGGAATTTTTCATATGCCACAAAACGGTTGAAGCTCCTGTTCAAAAATGATGCTCCGAAATCAACTTCTGTCACCTTAGTGATACATTTTGGGATAGTACCTAAAGTTTAAAGCAGAAATTGGGGCACTTTTGAAATTTTCATTTTTGACCAAAATCGACAGGTCCGGGGCTTAGGGAATTTCTCATATGCCACAAAACGGTTGAAGCTCCTGTTCAAAAATGATGCTCCGAAATCAACTTCTGTCACCTTAGTGATACATTTTGGGATAGTACATAAAGTTTAAAGCAGAAATTGGGGCACTTTTGAAATTTTCATTTTTGACCAAAATCGACAGGTCCGGGGCTTAGGGATTTTCTCATATGCCACAAAACGGTTGAAGCTCCTGTTCAAAAATGATGCTCCGAAATCAACTTCTGTCACCTTAGTGATACATTTTGGGATAGTACCTAAAGTTTAAAGCAGAAATTGGGGCACTTTTGAAATTTTCATTTTTGACCAAAATTGACAGGTCCGGGGCTTAGGGAATTTCTCATATGCCACAAAACGGTTGAAGCTCCTGTTAAAAAATGATGCTCCGAAATCAACTTCTGTCACCTTAGTGATACATTTTGGGATAGTACCTGAAGTTTAAAGCAGAAATTGGGGCACTTTTGAAATTTTAATTTTTGACCAAAATCGACAGGTCCGGGGCTTAGGGAATTTCTCATATGCCACAAAACGGTTGAAGATCCTGTACAAAAATGATGCTCCGAAATCAACTTCTGTCACCTAAGTGATACATTTTGGGATAGTACCTAAAGTTTAAAGCAGAAATTAGGGCACTTTTGGAATTTTTATTTTTGACCAAAATCGACTGGTCCGGGGCTTAGGGAATTTCTCATATGCCACAAAACGGTTGAAGCTACTGTTCAAAAATGATGCTCCGAAATCAACTTCTGTCACCTTAGTGATACATTTTGGGATAGTACCTGAAGTTTAAAGCAGAAATTGGGGCACTTTTGACATTTTCATTTTTGACCAAAATCGACAGGTCTGGGGCTTAGGGAATTTCTCATCTGCCAGAAAACGGTTGAAGCTCCTGTTCAAAAATGATGCTCCGAAATCAACTTCTTTTAACTTAGTGATACATTTTGGGATAGTACCTAAAGTTTAAAGCAGAAATTGGGGCACTTTTGAAATTTTCATTTTTGACCAAAATCGACAGGTCCGGGGCTTAGGGAATTTCTCATATGCCACAAAACGGTTGAAGCTCCTGTTCAAAAATGATGCTCCAAAATCAACTTCTGTCACCTTAGTGATAACTTTTGGGATAGTACCTAAAGTTTAAAGCAGAAATTGGGGCACTTTTGACCTTTTCATTTTTGACCAAAATCGACAGGTCTGGGGCTTAGGGAATTTCTCATATGCCACAAAACGGTTGAAGCTCCTGTTCAAAAATGATGCTCCGAAATCAACTTCTGTCACCTTAGTGATACATTTTGGGATAGTACCTAAAGTTTAAAGCAGAAATTGGGGCACTTTTGAAATTTTCATTTTTGACCAAAATCGACAGGTCCGGGGCTTAGGGATTTTCTCATATGCCACAAAACGGTTGAAGCTCCTGTTCAAAAATGATGCTCCGAAATCAACTTCTGTCACCTTAGTGATACATTTTGGGATAGTACCTGAAGTTTAAAGCAGAAATTGGGGCACTTTTGAAATTTTAATTTTTGACCAAAATCGACAGGTCCGGGGCTTAGGGAATTTCTCATATGCCACAAAACGGTTGAAGATCCTGTACAAAAATGATGCTCCGAAATCAACTTCTATCACATAAGTGATACATTTTGGGATAGTACCTAAAGTTTAAAGCAGAAATTGGGGCACTTTTGAAATTTTCATTTTTGACCAAAATCGACAGGTCTGGGGCTTAGGGAATTTCTCATCTGCCAGAAAACGGTTGAAGCTCCTGTTCAAAAATGATGCTCCGAAATCAACTTCTTTTAACTTAGTGATACATTTTGGGATAGTACCTGAAGTTTAAAGCAGAAATTGGGGCACTTTTGAAATTTTCATTTTTGACCAAAATCGACAGGTCCGGGGCTTAGGGAATTTCTCATATGCCACAAAACGGTTGAAGCTCCTGTTCAAAAATGATGCTCCGAAATCAACCTCTGTCAACTTAGTGATACATTTTGGGATAGTACCTAAAGTTTAATGCAGAAATTGTAGCACTTTTGAAATTTTCAATTTTTAACTAAAATCGACAGGTCCGGGGCTTAGGGAATTTCTCATATGCCACAAAACGGTTGAAGCTCCTGTTCAAAAATGATGCTCCAAAATCAACTTCTGTCACCTTAGTGATACATTTTGGGATAGTACATAAAGTTTAAAGCAGAAATTGGGGCACTTTTGGAATTTTTATTTTTGACCAAAATCGACTGGTCCGGGGCTTAGGGAATTTCTCATATGCCACAAAACGGTTGAAGCTACTGTTCAAAAATGATGCTCCGAAATCAACTTCTGTCACCTTAGTGATACATTTTGGGATAGTACCTGAAGTTTAAAGCAGAAATTGGGGCACTTTTGAAATTTTAATTTTTGACCAAAATCGACAGGTCCGGGGCTTAGGGAATTTCTCATATGCCACAAAACGGTTGAAGCTCCTGTTAAAAAATGATGCTCCGAAATCAACTTCTGTCAACTTAGTGATACATTTTGGGATAGTACCTAAAGTTTAAAGCAGAAATTGGGGCACTTTTGAAATTTGAATTTTTGACCAAAATCGACAGGTCCAGGGCTTAGGGAATTTCTCATATGCCACAAAACGGTTGAAGCTCCTGTTCAAAAATGATGCTCCGAAAACAACTTCTGTCACCTTGGTGATACATTTTGGGATAGTACCTGAAGTTTAAAGCAGAAATTGGGGCACTTTTCAAATTTTCATTTTTGACCAAAATCGACAGGTCCGGGGCTTAGGGAATTTCTCATCTGCCACAAAACGGTTGAAGCTCCTGCTCAAAAATGATGCTCCAAAATCAACTTCTGTCACCTTAGTGATAACTTTTGGGATAGTACCTAAAGTTTAAAGCAGAAATTGGGGCACTTTTGACATTTTCATTTTTTACCAAAATCGACAGGTCCGGAGCTTAGGGAATGTCTCATATGCCACAAAACAGTTGAAGCTCCTGTTCAAAAGTGATGCTCTGAAATCAACTTCTGTCACCTTAGTGATACATTTTGGGATAGTACCTAAAGTTTAAAGCAGAAATTGGGGCACTTTTGAAATTTTCATTTTTGACCTAAATCAACAGGTCCGGGGCTTAGGGAATTTCTCATATGCTACAAAACGGTTGAAGCTCCTGTTCAAAAATGATGCTCCAAAATCAACTTCTGTCACCTTAGTGATACATTTTGGGATAGTACCTAAAGTTTAAAGCAGAAATTGGGGCACTTTTTAAATTTTCATTTTTGACCAAAATCGACAGGTCCGGGGCTTAGGGATTTTCTCAAATGCCACAAAACGGTTGAAGCTCCTGTTCAAAAATGATGCTCCGAAATCAACTTATGTCACCTTAGTGATACATTTTGGGATAGTACCTAAAGTTTAAAGCAGAAATTGGGGCACTCTTGAAATTTTCATTTTTGACCAAAATCGACAGGTCCGGGGCTTAGGGAATTTCTCATATGCCACAAAACGGTTGAAGCTCCTGTTCAAAAATAATGCTCCGAAATCAACTTCTGTCACCTTAGTGATACATTTTGGGATAGTACCTGAAGTTTAAAGCAGAAATTGGGGCACTTTTGACATTTTCATTTTTGACCAAAATCGACAGGTCTGGGGCTTAGGGAATTTCTCATCTGCCAGAAAACGGTTGAAGCTCCTGTTCAAAAATGATGCTCCGAAATCAACTTCTTTTAACTTAGTGATACATTTTGGGATAGTACCTAAAGTTTAAAGCAGAAATTGGGGCACTTTTGAAATTTTCATTTTTGACCAAAATCGACAGGTCCGGGGCTTAGGGATTTTCTCATATGCCACAAAACGGTTGAAGCTCCTGTTCAAAAATGATGCTCCGAAATCAACTTCTGTCACCTTAGTGATACATTTTGGGATAGTACCTGAAGTTTAAAGCAGAAATTGGGGCACTTTTGACATTTTCATTTTTGACCAAAATCGACAGGTCTGGGGCTTAGGGAATTTCTCATCTGCCAGAAAACGGTTGAAGCTCCTGTTCAAAAATGATGCTCCGAAATCAACTTCTTTTAACTTAGTGATACATTTTGGGATAGTACCTAAAGTTTAAAGCAGAAATTGGGGCACTTTTGAAATTTTCATTTTTGACCAAAATCGACAGGTCCGGGGCTTAGGGAATTTCTCATATGCCACAAAACGGTTGAAGCTCCTGTTCAAAAATGATGCTCCAAAATCAACTTCTGTCACCTTAGTGATAACTTTTGGGATAGTACCTAAAGTTTAAAGCAGAAATTGGGGCACTTTTGACCTTTTCATTTTTGACCAAAATCGACAGGTCTGGGGCTTAGGGAATTTCTCATATGCCACAAAACGGTTGAAGCTCCTGTTCAAAAATGATGCTCCGAAATCAACTTCTGTCACCTTAGTGATACATTTTGGGATAGTACCTAAAGTTTAAAGCAGAAATTGGGGCACTTTTGAAATTTTCATTTTTGACCAAAATCGACAGGTCCGGGGCTTAGGGATTTTCTCATATGCCACAAAACGGTTGAAGCTCCTGTTCAAAAATGATGCTCCGAAATCAACTTCTGTCACCTTAGTGATACATTTTGGGATAGTACCTGAAGTTTAAAGCAGAAATTGGGGCACTTTTGAAATTTTCATTTTTGACCAAAATCGACAGGTCCGGGGCTTAGGGAATTTCTCATATGCCACAAAACGGTTGAAGCTCCTGTTCAAAAATGATGCTCCGAAATCAACCTCTGTCAACTTAGTGATACATTTTGGGATAGTACCTAAAGTTTAATGCAGAAATTGTAGCACTTTTGAAATTTTCAATTTTTAACTAAAATCGACAGGTCCGGGGCTTAGGGAATTTCTCATATGCCACAAAACGGTTGAAGCTCCTGTTCAAAAATGATGCTCCAAAATCAACTTCTGTCACCTTAGTGATACATTTTGGGATAGTACATAAAGTTTAAAGCAGAAATTGGGGCACTTTTGGAATTTTTATTTTTGACCAAAATCGACTGGTCCGGGGCTTAGGGAATTTCTCATATGCCACAAAACGGTTGAAGCTACTGTTCAAAAATGATGCTCCGAAATCAACTTCTGTCACCTTAGTGATACATTTTGGGATAGTACCTGAAGTTTAAAGCAGAAATTGGGGCACTTTTGAAATTTTAATTTTTGACCAAAATCGACAGGTCCGGGGCTTAGGGAATTTCTCATATGCCACAAAACGGTTGAAGCTCCTGTTAAAAAATGATGCTCCGAAATCAACTTCTGTCAACTTAGTGATACATTTTGGGATAGTACCTAAAGTTTAAAGCAGAAATTGGGGCACTTTTGAAATTTGAATTTTTGACCAAAATCGACAGGTCCAGGGCTTAGGGAATTTCTCATATGCCACAAAACGGTTGAAGCTCCTGTTCAAAAATGATGCTCCGAAAACAACTTCGGTCACCTTGGTGATACATTTTGGGATAGTACCTGAAGTTTAAAGCAGAAATTGGGGCATTTTTCAAATTTTCATTTTTGACCAAAATCGACAGGTCCGGGGCTTAGGGAATTTCTCATCTGCCACAAAACGGTTGAAGCTCCTGCTCAAAAATGATGCTCCAAAATCAACTTCTGTCACCTTAGTGATAACTTTTGGGATAGTACCTAAAGTTTAAAGCAGAAATTGGGGCACTTTTGACATTTTCATTTTTTACCAAAATCGACAGGTCCGGAGCTTAGGGAATGTCTCATATGCCACAAAACAGTTGAAGCTCCTGTTCAAAAGTGATGCTCTGAAATCAACTTCTGTCACCTTAGTGATACATTTTGGGATAGTACCTAAAGTTTAAAGCAGAAATTGGGGCACTTTTGAAATTTTCATTTTTGACCTAAATCGACAGGTCCGGGGCTTAGGGAATTTCTCATATGCTACAAAACGGGTGAAGCTCCTGTTCAAAAATGATGCTCCAAAATCAACTTCTGTCACCTTAGTGATACATTTTGGGATAGTACCTAAAGTTTAAAGCAGAAATTGGGGCACTTTTTAAATTTTCATTTTTGACCAAAATCGACAGGTCCGGGGCTTAGGGATTTTCTCAAATGCCACAAAACGGTTGAAGCTCCTGTTCAAAAATGATGCTCCGAAATCAACTTATGTCACCTTAGTGATACATTTTGGGATAGTACCTAAAGTTTAAAGCAGAAATTGGGGCACTCTTGAAATTTTCATTTTTGACCAAAATCGACAGGTCCGGGGCTTAGGGAATTTCTCATATGCCACAAAACGGTTGAAGCTCCTGTTCAAAAATGATGCTCCGAAATCAACTTCTGTCACCTTAGTGATACATTTTGGGATAGTACCTGAAGTTTAAAGCAGAAATTGGGGCACTTTTGAAATTTTCATTTTTGACCAAAATCAACAGGTCCGGGGCGTAGCGAATTTCTCATATGCCACAAAACGGTTGAAGATCCTGTACAAAAATGATGTTTCGAAATCAACTTCTGTCACCTAAGTGATACATTTTGGGATAGTACCTAAAGTTTAAAGCAGAAATTGGGGCACTTTTGAAATTTTCCTTTTTGACCAAAATCGACAGGTCTGGGGCTTAGGGAATTTCTCATATGCCACAAAACGGTTGAAGCTCCTGTTAAAAAATGATGCTCCGAAATCAACTTCTGTCACCTTAGTGATACATTTTGGGATAGTACCTGAAGTTTAAAGCAGAAATTGGGGCACTTTTGAAATTTTCATTTTTGACCAAAATCGACAGGTTTAGGGCTTAGGGAATTTCTCATATGCCACAAAACGGTTGAAGATCCTGTACAAAAATGATGCTCCGAAATCAACTTCTGTCACCTAAGTGATACATTTTGGGATAGTACCTAAAGTTTAAAGCAGAAATTGGGGCACTTTTGACATTTTCATTTTTGACCAAAATCGACAGGTCCGGGGCTTAGGGAATTTCTCATATGCCACAAAACGGTTGAAGATCCTGTACAAAAATGATGCTCCGAAATCAACTTCTGTCACCTTAGTGATACATTTTGGGATAGTACCTGAAGTTTAAAGCAGAAATTGGGGCACTTTTGAAATTTTAATTTTTGACCAAAATCGACAGGTCCGGGGCTTAGGGAATTTCTCATATGCCACAAAACGGTTGAAGATCCTGTACAAAAATGATGCTCCGAAATCAACTTCTGTCACCTAAGTGATACATTTTGGGATAGTACCTAAAGTTTAAAGCAGAAATTGGGGCACTTTTGAAATTTTCATTTTTGACCAAAATCGACAGGTCCAGGGCTTAGGGAATTTCTCATCTGCCAGAAAACGGTTGAAGCTCATGTTCAAAAATGATGCTCCGTAATCAACTTCTTTTAACTTAGTGATACATTTTGGGATAGTACCTGAAGTTTAAAGCAGAAATTGGGGCACTTTTGAAATTTTCATTTTTGACCAAAATCGACAGGTCTGGGGCTTAGGGTATTTCTCATATGCCACAAAACGGTTGAAGCTCCTGTTCAAAAATGATGCTCCGAAATCAACTTCTGTCACCTTAGTGATACATTTTGGGATAGTACCTAAAGTTTAAAGCAGAAATTAGAGCACTTTTGAAATTTTAATTTTTGACCAAAATCGACTGGTCTGGGCTTAGGGAATTTCTCATATGCCACAAAACGGTTGAAGCTCCTGTTCAATAATTATGCTCCGAAATCAACTTCTGTCACCTTAGTGATACATTTTGGGATAGTACCTGAAGTTTAAAGCAGAAATTGGGGCACTTTTGAAATTTTCATTTTTGACCAAAATCGACAGGTCAGGGCTTAGGGAATTTCTCATATGCCACAAAACGGTTGAAGATCCTGTACAAAAATGATGCTCCGAAATCAACTTCTGTCACCTAAGTGATACATTTTGGGATAGTACCTAAAGTTTAAAGCAGAAATTGGGGCACTTTTGACATTTTCATTTTTGACCAAAATCGACAGGTTCGGGGCTTAGGGAATGTCTCATATGCCACAAAATGGTTGAAGCTCCTGTTCAAAAATGATGCTCCGAAATCAACTTCTGTCACCTTAGTGATACATTTTGGGATAGTACCTAAAGTTTAAAGCAGAAATTGGGGCACTTTTGAAATTTTCATTTTTGACCTAAATCGACAGGTCCGGAGCTTAGGGAATTTCTCATATGCCACAAAACGGTTGAAGCTCCTGTTCAAAAATGATGCTCCAAAATCAACTTCTGTCACCTTAGTGATAAATTTTGGGATAGTACCTAAAGTTTAAAGCAGAAATAGGGGCACTTTTGAAATTTTCATTTTTGACCAAAATCGACAGGTCCGGGGCTTAGGGAATTTCTCATATGCCACAAAACGGTTGAAGCTCCTGTTCAAAAATGATGCTCCAAAATCAACTTCTGTCACCTTAGTGATACATTTTGGGATAGTACCTAAAGTTTAAAGCAGAAATTGGGGCACTTTTGACATTTTCATTTTTGACCAAAATCGACAGGTCCGGGGCTTAGGGAATTTCTCATATGCCACAAAACGGTTGAAGATCCTGTACAAAAATTATGCTCCGAAATCAACTTCTGTCACCTAAGTGATACATTTTGGGATAGTACCTAAAGTTTAAAGCAGAAATTGGGGCACTTTTGAAATTTTCATTTTTGACCAAAATCGACAGGTCCGGGGCTTAGGGAATTTCTCATCTGCCACAAAACGGTTGAAGCTCCTGTTCAAAAATGATGCTCCGAAATCAACTTCTTTTAACTTAGTGATACATTTTGGGATAGTACCTGAAGTTTAAAGCAGAAATTGGGGCACTTTTGAAATTTTCATTTTTGACCAAAATCGACAGGTCCGGGGCTTAAGGAATTTCTCATATGCCACAAAACGGTTGAAGCTCCTGTTCAAAAATGATGCTCCGAAATCAACTTCTGTCAACTTAGTGATACATTTTGGGATAGTACATAAAGTTTAAAGCAGAAATTGGGGCACTTTTGAAATTTTTATTTTTGACCAAAATCGACAGGTCCGGGGCTTAGGGAATTTCTCATATGCCACAAAACGGTTGAAGCTCCTGTTCAAAAATGATGCTCCAAAATCAACTTCTGTCACCTTAGTGATACATTTTGGGATAGTACATAAAGTTTAAAGCAGAAATTGGGGCACTTTTGAAATTTTTATTTTTGACCAAAATCGACTGGTCCGGGGCTTAGGGAATTTCACATATGCCACAAAACGGTTGAAGCTACTGTTCAAAAATGATGCTCCGAAATCAACTTCTGTCACCTTAGTGATACATTTTGGGATAGTACCTGAAGTTTAAAGCAGAAATTGGGGCACTTTTGAAATTTAAATTTTTGACCAAAATCGACAGGTCCGGGGCTTAGGGAATTTCTCATATGCCACAAAACGGTTGAAGCTCCTGTTCAAAAATGATGCTCCGAAATCAACTTCTGTCACCTTAGTGATACATTTTGGGATAGTACCTAAAGTTTAAAGCAGAAATTGGGGCACCTTTGAAATTTTCATTTTTGACCAAAATCGACAGGTCCGGGGCTTAGGGAATTTCTCATATGCCAGAAAACGGTTGAAGCTCCTGTTCAAAAATGATGCTCCAAAATCAACTTCTGTCACCTTAGTGATAACTTTTGGGATAGTACCTAAAGTTTAAAGCAGAAATTGGGGGCACTTTTGAAATTTTCATTTTTGACCAAAATCGACAGGTCTGGGGCTTAGGGAATTTCTCATATGCCACAAAACGGTTGAAGCTCCTGTTCAAAAATGATGCTCCGAAATCAACTTCTGTCACCTTAGTGATACATTTTGGGATAGTACCTAAAGTTTAAAGCAGAAATTGGGGCACTTTTGAAATTTTCATTTTTGACCAAAATCGACAGGTCCGGGGCTTAGGGAATTTCTCATCTGCCACAAAACGGTTGAAGCTCCTGTTCAAAAATGATGCTCCGAAATCAACTTCTTTTAACTTAGTGATACATTTTGGGATAGTACCTGAAGTTTAAAGCAGAAATTGGGGCACTTTTGAAATTTTCATTTTTGACCAAAATCGACAGGTCCGGGGCTTAGGGAATTTCTCATATGCCACAAAACGGTTGAAGCTCCTGTTCAAAAATGATGCTCCGAAATCAACTTCTGTCAACTTAGTGATACATTTTGGGATAGTACATAAAGTTTAAAGCAGAAATTGGGGCACTTTTGAAATTTTTATTTTTGACCAAAATCGACAGGTCCGGGGCTTAGGGAATTTCTCATATGCCACAAAACGGTTGAAGCTCCTGTTCAAAAATGATGCTCCAAAATCAACTTCTGTCACCTTAGTGATACATTTTGGGATAGTACATAAAGTTTAAAGCAGAAATTGGGGCACTTTTGAAATTTTTATTTTTGACCAAAATCGACTGGTCCGGGGCTTAGGGAATTTCACATATGCCACAAAACGGTTGAAGCTACTGTTCAAAAATGATGCTCCGAAATCAACTTCTGTCACCTTAGTGATACATTTTGGGATAGTACCTGAAGTTTAAAGCAGAAATTGGGGCACTTTTGAAATTTAAATTTTTGACCAAAATCGACAGGTCCGGGGCTTAGGGAATTTCTCATATGCCACAAAACGGTTGAAGCTCCTGTTCAAAAATGATGCTCCGAAATCAACTTCTGTCACCTTAGTGATACATTTTGGGATAGTACCTAAAGTTTAAAGCAGAAATTGGGGCACTTTTGAAATTTTCATTTTTGACCAAAATCGACAGGTCCGGGGCTTAGGGAATTTCTCATATGCCACAAAACGGTTGAAGCTCCTGTTCAAAAATGATGCTCCAAAATCAACTTCTGTCACCTTAGTGATAACTTTTGGGATAGTACCTAAAGTTTAAAGCAGAAATTGGGGCACTTTTGATATTTTCATTTTTGACCAAAATCGACAGGTCTGGGGCTTAGGGAATTTCTCATATGCCACAAAACGGTTGAAGCTCCTGTTCAAAAATGATGCTCCAAAATCAACTTCTGTCACCTTAGTGATACATTTTGGGATAGTACCTAAAGTTTAAAGCAGAAATTGGGGCACTTTTGACATTTTCATTTTTGACCAAAATCGACAGGTCCGGGGCTTAGGGATTTTCTCATATGCCACAAAACGGTTGAAGCTCCTGTTCAAAAATGATGCTCCGAAATCAACTTCTGTCACCTTAGTGATACATTTTGGGATAGTACCTAAAGTTTAAAGCAGAAATTGGGGCACTTTTGAAATTTTCATTTTTGACCAAAATCGACAGGTCCGGGGCTTAGGGAATTTCTCATATGCCACAAAACGGTTGAAGCTCCTGTTCAAAAATGATGCTCCAAAATCAACTTCTGTCACCTTAGTGATACATTTTGGGATAGTACCTGAAGTTTAAAGCAGAAATTGGGGCACTTTTGAAATTTTAATTTTTGACCAAAATCGACAGGTCCGGGGCTTAGGGAATTTCTCATATGCCACAAAACGGTTGAAGATCCTGTACAAAAATGATGCTCCGAAATCAACTTCTGTCACCTAAGTGATACATTTTAGGATAGTACCTAAAGTTTAAAGCAGAAATTGGGGCACTTTTGAAATTTTCATTTTTGACCAAAATCGACAGGTCCGGGGCTTAGGGAATTTCTCATCTGCCAGAAAACGGTTGAAGCTCCTGTTCAAAAATGATGCTCCGAAATCAACTTCTTTTAACTTAGTGATACATTTTGGGATAGTACCTGAAGTTTAAAGCAGAAATTGGGGCACTTTTGAAATTTTCATTTTTGACCAAAATCGACAGGTCCGGGGCTTAGGGAATTTCTCATATGCCACAAAACGGTTGAAGCTCCTGTTCAAAAATGATGCTCCAAAATCAACTTCTGTCACCTTAGTGATACATTTTGGGATAGTACATAAAGTTTAAAGCAGAAATTGGGGCACTTTTGGAATTTTTATTTTTGACCAAAATCGACTGGTCCGGGGCTTAGGGAATTTCTCATATGCCACAAAACGGTTGAAGCTCCTGTTAAAAAATGATGCTCCGAAATCAACTTCTGTCAACTTAGTGATACATTTTGGGATAGTACCTAAAGTTTAAAGCAGAAATTGGGGCACTTTTGAAATTTGAATTTTTGACCAAAATCGACAGGTCCGGGGCTTAGGGAATTTCTCATATGCCACAAAACGGTTGAAGCTCCTGTTCAAAAATGATGCTCCGAAATCAACTTCTGTCACCTTAGTGATACATTTTGGGATAGTACCTAAAGTTTAAAGCAGAAATTGGGGCACTTTTGAAATTTTCATTTTTGACCAAAATCGACAGGTCCGGGGCTTAGGGAATTTCTCATCTGCCACAAAACGGTTGAAGCTCCTGCTCAAAAATGATGCTCCAAAATCAACTTCTGTCACCTTAGTGATAACTTTTGGGATAGTACCTAAAGTTTAAAGCAGAAATTGGGGCACTTTTCACATTTTCATTTTTTACCAAAATCGACAGGTCCGGAGCTTAGGGAATGTCTCATATGCCACAAAACAGTTGAAGCTCCTGTTAAAAAATGATGCTCCAAAATCAACTTCTGTCACCTTAGTGATACATTTTGGGATAGTACCTAAAGTTTAAAGCAGAAATTGGGGCACTTTTGACATTTTCATTTTTGACCAAAATCGACAGGTCTGGGGCTTAGGGAATTTCTCATATGCCACAAAACGGTTGAAGCTCCTGTTCAAAAATGATGCTCCGAAATCAACTTCTGTCACCTTAGTGATACATTTTGGGATAGTACCTAAAGTTTAAAGCAGAAATTGGGGCACTTTTGAAATTTTCATTTTTGACCAAAATCGACAGGTCCGGGGCTTAGGGAATTTCTCATCTGCCACAAAACGGTTGAAGCTCCTGTTCAAAAATGATGCTCCGAAATCAACTTCTTTTAACTTAGTGATACATTTTGGGATAGTACCTGAAGTTTAAAGCAGAAATTGGGGCACTTTTGAAATTTTCATTTTTGACCAAAATCGACAGGTCCGGGGCTTAGGGAATTTCTCATATGCCACAAAACGGTTGAAGCTCCTGTTCAAAAATGATGCTCCGAAATCAACTTCTGTCAACTTAGTGATACATTTTGGGATAGTACATAAAGTTTAAAGCAGAAATTGGGGCACTTTTGAAATTTTTATTTTTGACCAAAATCGACAGGTCCGGGGCTTAGGGAATTTCTCATATGCCACAAAACGGTTGAAGCTCCTGTTCAAAAATGATGCTCCAAAATCAACTTCTGTCACCTTAGTGATACATTTTGGGATAGTACATAAAGTTTAAAGCAGAAATTGGGGCACTTTTGAAATTTTTATTTTTGACCAAAATCGACTGGTCCGGGGCTTAGGGAATTTCACATATGCCACAAAACGGTTGAAGCTACTGTTCAAAAATGATGCTCCGAAATCAACTTCTGTCACCTTAGTGATACATTTTGGGATAGTACCTGAAGTTTAAAGCAGAAATTGGGGCACTTTTGAAATTTAAATTTTTGACCAAAATCGACAGGTCCGGGGCTTAGGGAATTTCTCATATGCCACAAAACGGTTGAAGCTCCTGTTCAAAAATGATGCTCCGAAATCAACTTCTGTCACCTTAGTGATACATTTTGGGATAGTACCTAAAGTTTAAAGCAGAAATTGGGGCACTTTTGAAATTTTCATTTTTGACCAAAATCGACAGGTCCGGGGCTTAGGGAATTTCTCATATGCCACAAAACGGTTGAAGCTCCTGTTCAAAAATGATGCTCCAAAATCAACTTCTGTCACCTTAGTGATAACTTTTGGGATAGTACCTAAAGTTTAAAGCAGAAATTGGGGCACTTTTGAAATTTTCATTTTTGACCAAAATCGACAGGTCTGGGGCTTAGGGAATTTCTCATATGCCACAAAACGGTTGAAGCTCCTGTTCAAAAATGATGCTCCGAAATCAACTTCTGTCACCTTAGTGATACATTTTGGGATAGTACCTAAAGTTTAAAGCAGAAATTGGGGCACTTTTGAAATTTTCATTTTTGACCAAAATCGACAGGTCCGGGGCTTAGGGAATTTCTCATCTGCCACAAAACGGTTGAAGCTCCTGTTCAAAAATGATGCTCCGAAATCAACTTCTTTTAACTTAGTGATACATTTTGGGATAGTACCTGAAGTTTAAAGCAGAAATTGGGGCACTTTTGAAATTTTCATTTTTGACCAAAATCGACAGGTCCGGGGCTTAGGGAATTTCTCATATGCCACAAAACGGTTGAAGCTCCTGTTCAAAAATGATGCTCCGAAATCAACTTCTGTCAACTTAGTGATACATTTTGGGATAGTACATAAAGTTTAAAGCAGAAATTGGGGCACTTTTGAAATTTTTATTTTTGACCAAAATCGACAGGTCCGGGGCTTAGGGAATTTCTCATATGCCACAAAACGGTTGAAGCTCCTGTTCAAAAATGATGCTCCAAAATCAACTTCTGTCACCTTAGTGATACATTTTGGGATAGTACATAAAGTTTAAAGCAGAAATTGGGGCACTTTTGAAATTTTTATTTTTGACCAAAATCGACTGGTCCGGGGCTTAGGGAATTTCACATATGCCACAAAACGGTTGAAGCTACTGTTCAAAAATGATGCTCCGAAATCAACTTCTGTCACCTTAGTGATACATTTTGGGATAGTACCTGAAGTTTAAAGCAGAAATTGGGGCACTTTTGAAATTTAAATTTTTGACCAAAATCGACGGGCTTAGGGAATTTCTCATATGCCACAAAACGGTTGAAGCTCCTGTTCAAAAATGATGCTCCGAAATCAACTTCTGTCACCTTAGTGATACATTTTGGGATAGTACCTAAAGTTTAAAGCAGAAATTGGGGCACTTTTGAAATTTTCATTTTTGACCAAAATCGACAGGTCCGGGGCTTAGGGAATTTCTCATATGCCACAAAACGGTTGAAGCTCCTGTTCAAAAATGATGCTCCAAAATCAACTTCTGTCACCTTAGTGATAACTTTTGGGATAGTACCTAAAGTTTAAAGCAGAAATTGGGGCACTTTTGAAATTTTCATTTTTGACCAAAATCGACAGGTCTGGGGCTTAGGGAATTTCTCATATGCCACAAAACGGTTGAAGCTCCTGTTCAAAAATGATGCTCCGAAATCAACTTCTGTCACCTTAGTGATACATTTTGGGATAGTACCTAAAGTTTAAAGCAGAAATTGGGGCACTTTTGAAATTTTCATTTTTGACCAAAATCGACAGGTCTGGGGCTTAGGGAATTTCTCATATGCCACAAAACGGTTGAAGCTCCTGTTCAAAAATGATGCTCCAAAATCAACTTCTGTCACCTTAGTGATACATTTTGGGATAGTACCTAAAGTTTAAAGCAGAAATTGGGGCACTTTTGACATTTTCATTTTTGACCAAAATCGACAGGTCCGGGGCTTAGGGATTTTCTCATATGCCACAAAACGGTTGAAGCTCCTGTTCAAAAATGATGCTCCGAAATCAACTTCTGTCACCTTAGTGATACATTTTGGGATAGTACCTAAAGTTTAAAGCAGAAATTGGGGCACTTTTGAAATTTTCATTTTTGACCAAAATCGACAGGTCCGGGGCTTAGGGAATTTCTCATATGCCACAAAACGGTTGAAGCTCCTGTTCAAAAATGATGCTCCAAAATCAACTTCTGTCACCTTAGTGATACATTTTGGGATAGTACCTGAAGTTTAAAGCAGAAATTGGGGCACTTTTGAAATTTTAATTTTTGACCAAAATCGACAGGTCCGGGGCTTAGGGAATTTCTCATATGCCACAAAACGGTTGAAGATCCTGTACAAAAATGATGCTCCGAAATCAACTTCTGTCACCTAAGTGATACATTTTAGGATAGTACCTAAAGTTTAAAGCAGAAATTGGGGCACTTTTGAAATTTTCATTTTTGACCAAAATCGACAGGTCCGGGGCTTAGGGAATTTCTCATCTGCCAGAAAACGGTTGAAGCTCCTGTTCAAAAATGATGCTCCGAAATCAACTTCTTTTAACTTAGTGATACATTTTGGGATAGTACCTGAAGTTTAAAGCAGAAATTGGGGCACTTTTGAAATTTTCATTTTTGACCAAAATCGACAGGTCCGGGGCTTAGGGAATTTCTCATATGCCACAAAACGGTTGAAGCTCCTGTTCAAAAATGATGCTCCAAAATCAACTTCTGTCACCTTAGTGATACATTTTGGGATAGTACATAAAGTTTAAAGCAGAAATTGGGGCACTTTTGGAATTTTTATTTTTGACCAAAATCGACTGGTCCGGGGCTTAGGGAATTTCTCATATGCCACAAAACGGTTGAAGCTACTGTTCAAAAATGATGCTCCGAAATCAACTTCTGTCACCTTAGTGATACATTTTGGGATAGTACCTGAAGTTTAAAGCAGAAATTGGGGCACTTTTGAAATTTTAATTTTTGACCAAAATCGACAGGTCCGGGGCTTAGGGAATTTCTCATATGCCACAAAACGGTTGAAGCTCCAGTTAAAAAATGATGCTCCGAAATCAACTTCTGTCAACTTAGTGATACATTTTGGGATAGTACCTAAAGTTTAAAGCAGAAATTGGGGCACTTTTGAAATTTGAATTTTTGACCAAAATCGACAGGTCCGGGGCTTAGGGAATTTCTCATATGCCACAAAACGGTTGAAGCTCCTGTTCAAAAATGATGCTCCGAAATCAACTTCTATCACCTTAGTGATACATTTTGGGATAGTACCTAAAGTTTAAAGCAGAAATTGGGGCACTTTTGAAATTTTCATTTTTGACCAAAATCGACAGGTCCGGGGCTTAGGGAATTTCTCATCTGCCACAAAACGGTTGAAGCTCCTGCTCAAAAATGATGCTCCAAAATCAACTTCTGTCACCTTAGTGATAACTTTTGGGATAGTACCTAAAGTTTAAAGCAGAAATTGGGGCACTTTTCACATTTTCATTTTTTACCAAAATCGACAGGTCCGGAGCTTAGGGAATGTCTCATATGCCACAAAACAGTTGAAGCTCCTGTTAAAAAATGATGCTCCAAAATCAACTTCTGTCACCTTAGTGATACATTTTGGGATAGTACCTAAAGTTTAAAGCAGAAATTGGGGCACTTTTGACATTTTCATTTTTGACCAAAATCGACAGGTCTGGGGCTTAGGGAATTTCTCATATGCCACAAAACGGTTGAAGCTCCTGTTCAAAAATGATGCTCCGAAATCAACTTCTGTCACCTTAGTGATACATTTTGGGATAGTACCTAAAGTTTAAAGCAGAAATTGGGGCACTTTTGAAATTTTCATTTTTGACCAAAATCGACAGGTCCGGGGCTTAGGGAATTTCTCATATGCCACAAAACGGTTGAAGCTCCTGTTCAAAAATGATGCTCCAAAATCAACTTCTGTCACCTTAGTGATACATTTTGGGATAGTACCTGAAGTTTAAAGCAGAAATTGGGGCACTTTTGAAATTTTAATTTTTGACCAAAATCGACAGGTCCGGGGCTTTGGGAATTTCTCATATGCCACAAAACGGTTGAAGATCCTGTACAAAAATGATGCTCCGAAATCAACTTCTTTTAACTTAGTGATACATTTTGGGATAGTACCTGAAGTTTAAAGCAGAAATTGGGGCACTTTTGAAATTTTCATTTTTGACCAAAATCGACAGGTCCGGGGCTTAGGGAATTTCTCATATGCCACAAAACGGTTGAAGCTCCTGTTCAAAAATGATGCTCCGAAATCAACCTCTGTCAACTTAGTGATACATTTTGGTATAGTATCTAAAGTTTAAAGCAGAAATTGGGGCACTTTTGAAATTTTCATTTTTGACTAAAATCGACAGGTCCGGGGCTTAGGGAATTTCTCATATGCCACAAAACGGTTGAAGCTCCTGTTCAAAAATGATGCTCCAAAATCAACTTCTGTCACCTTAGTGATACATTTTGGGATAGTACATAAAGTTTAAAGCAGAAATTGGGGCACTTTTGGAATTTTTATTTTTGACCAAAATCGACTGGTCCGGGGCTTAGGGAATTTCTCATATGCCACAAAACGGTTGAAGCTCCTGTTAAAAAATGATGCTCCGAAATCAACTTCTGTCAACTTAGTGATACATTTTGGGATAGTACCTAAAGTTTAAAGCAGAAATTGGGGCACTTTTGAAATTTGAATTTTTGACCAAAATCGACAGGTCCGGGGCTTAGGGAATTTCTCATCTGCCACAAAACGGTTGAAGCTCCTGCTCAAAAATGATGCTCCAAAATCAACTTCTGTCACCTTAGTTATAACTTTTGGGATAGTACCTAAAGTTTAAAGCAGAAATTGGGGCACTTTTCACATTTTCATTTTTTACCAAAATCGACAGGTCCGGAGCTTAGGGAATGTCTCATATGCCACAAAACAGTTGAAGCTCCTGTTCAAAAATGATGCTCCAAAATCAACTTCTGTCACCTAAGTGATACATTTTGGGATAGTACCTAAAGTTTAAAGCAGAAATTGGGGCACTTTTTAAATTTTCATTTTTGACCAAAATTGACAGGTCCGGGGCTTAGGGATTTTCTCAAATGCCACAAAACGGTTGAAGCTCCTGTTCAAAAATGATGCTCCGAAATCAACTTCTGTCACCTTAGTGATACATTTTGGGATAGTACCTGAAGTTTTAAAGCAGAAATTGGGGCACTTTTGAAATTTTCATTTTTGACCTAAATCAACAGGTCCGGGGCTTAGCGAATTTCTCATATGCCACAAAACGGTTGAAGATCCTGTACAAAAATGATGCTCCGAAATCAACTTCTGTCACCCTAAGTGATACATTTTGGGATAGTACCTAAAGTTTAAAGCAGAAATTGGGGCACTTTTGACATTTTCATTTTTGACCAAAATCGACAGGTCTGGGGCTTAGGGAATTTCTCATATGCCACAAAACGGTTGAAGCTCCTGTTCAAAAATGATGCTCCGAAATCAACTTCTGTCACCTTAGTGATACATTTTGGGATAGTACCTAAAGTTTAAAGCAGAAATTGGGGCACTTTTGAAATTTTCATTTTTGACCAAAATCGACAGGATTTCTCATATGCCACAAAACGGTTGAAGCTCCTGTTCAAAAATGATGCTCCGAAATCAACTTCTGTCACCTTAGTGATACATTTTGGGATAGTACCTAAAGTTTAAAGCAGAAATTGGGGCACTTTTGAAATTTTCATTTTTGACCAAAATCGACAGGTCCGGGGCTTAGGGAATTTCTCATATGCCACAAAACGGTTGAAGCTCCTGTTCAAAAATGATGCTCCAAAATCAACTTCTGTCACCTTAGTGATACATTTTGGGATAGTACCTAAAGTTTAAAGCAGAAATTGGGGCACTTTTGAAATTTTAATTTTTGACCAAAATCGACAGGTCCGGGGCTTAGGGAATTTCTCATATGCCACAAAACGGTTGAAGATCCTGTACAAAAATGATGCTCCGAAATCAACTTCTGTCACCTAAGTGATACATTTTGGGATAGTACCTAAAGTTTAAAGCAGAAATTGGGGCACTTTTGAAATTTTCATTTTTGACCAAAATCGACAGGTCCGAGGCTTAGGGAATTTCTCATATGCCACAAAACGGTTGAAGCTCCTGTTCAAAAATGATGCTCCGAAATCAACTTCTTTTAACTTAGTGATACATTTTGGGATAGTACCTGAAGTTTAAAGCAGAAATTGGGGCACTTTTGAAATTTTCATTTTTGACCAAAATCGACAGGTCCGGGGCTTAGGGAATTTCTCATATGCCACAAAACAGTTGAAGCTCCTTTTAAAAAATGATGCTCCGAAATCAACTTCTGTCAACTTAGTGATACATTTTGGGATAGTACCTAAAGTTTAAAGCAGAAATTGGGGCACTTTTGAAATTTTCATTTTTGACCAAAATCGACAGGTCCGAGGCTTAGGGAATTTCTCATATGCCACAAAACGGTTGAAGCTCCTGTTCAAAAATGATGCTCCGAAATCAACTTCTTTTAACTTAGTGATACATTTTGGGATAGTACCTGAAGTTTAAAGCAGAAATTGGGGCACTTTTGAAATTTTCATTTTTGACCAAAATCGACAGGTCCGGGGCTTAGGGAATTTCTCATATGCCACAAAACAGTTGAAGCTCCTTTTAAAAAATGATGCTCCGAAATCAACTTCTGTCAACTTAGTGATACATTTTGGGATAGTACCTAAAGTTTAAAGCAGAAATTGGGGCACTTTTGAAATTTGAATTTTTGACCAAAATCGACAGGTCCGGGGCTTAGGGAATTTCTCATATGCCACAAAACGGTTGAAGCTCCTGTTCAAAAATGATGCTCCGAAATCAACTTCTGTCACCTTAGTGATACATTTTGGGATAGTACCTAAAGTTTAAAGCAGAAATTGGGGCACTTTTGAAATTTTCATTTTTGACCAAAATCGACAGGTCCGGGGCTTAGGGAATTTCTCATCTGCCACAAAACGGTTGAAGCTCCTGCTCAAAAATGATGCTCCAAAATCAACTTCTGTCACCTTAGTGATAACTTTTGGGATAGTACCTAAAGTTTAAAGCAGAAATTGGGGCACTTTTGAAATTTTAATTTTTGACCAAAATCGACAGGTCCGGGGCTTAGGGAATTTCTCATCTGCCACAAAACGGTTGAAGCTCCTGCTCAAAAATGATGCTCCAAAATCAACTTCTGTCACCTTAGTTATAACTTTTGGGATAGTACCTAAAGTTTAAAGCAGAAATTGGGGCACTTTTCACATTTTCATTTTTTACCAAAATCGACAGGTCCGGAGCTTAGGGAATGTCTCATATGCCACAAAACAGTTGAAGCTCCTGTTCAAAAATGATGCTCCAAAATCAACTTCTGTCACCTAAGTGATACATTTTGGGATAGTACCTAAAGTTTAAAGCAGAAATTGGGGCACTTTTTAAATTTTCATTTTTGACCAAAATTGACAGGTCCGGGGCTTAGGGATTTTCTCAAATGCCACAAAACGGTTGAAGCTCCTGTTCAAAAATGATGCTCCGAAATCAACTTCTGTCACCTTAGTGATACATTTTGGGATAGTACCTGAAGTTTAAAGCAGAAATTGGGGCACTTTTGAAATTTTCATTTTTGACCAAAATCAACAGGTCCGGGGCTTAGCGAATTTCTCATATGCCACAAAACGGTTGAAGATCCTGTACAAAAATGATGCTCCGAAATCAACTTCTGTCACCCTAAGTGATACATTTTGGGATAGTACCTAAAGTTTAAAGCAGAAATTGGGGCACTTTTGACATTTTCATTTTTGACCAAAATCGACAGGTCTGGGGCTTAGGGAATTTCTCATATGCCACAAAACGGTTGAAGCTCCTGTTCAAAAATGATGCTCCGAAATCAACTTCTGTCACCTTAGTGATACATTTTGGGATAGTACCTAAAGTTTAAAGCAGAAATTGGGGCACTTTTGAAATTTTCATTTTTGACCAAAATCGACAGGTCCGGGGCTTAGGGATTTTCTCATATGCCACAAAACGGTTGAAGCTCCTGTTCAAAAATGATGCTCCGAAATCAACTTCTGTCACCTTAGTGATACATTTTGGGATAGTACCTAAAGTTTAAAGCAGAAATTGGGGCACTTTTGAAATTTTCATTTTTGACCAAAATCGACAGGTCCGGGGCTTAGGGAATTTCTCATATGCCACAAAACGGTTGAAGCTCCTGTTCAAAAATGATGCTCCAAAATCAACTTCTGTCACCTTAGTGATACATTTTGGGATAGTACCTAAAGTTTAAAGCAGAAATTGGGGCACTTTTGAAATTTTAATTTTTGACCAAAATCGACAGGTCCGGGGCTTAGGGAATTTCTCATATGCCACAAAACGGTTGAAGATCCTGTACAAAAATGATGCTCCGAAATCAACTTCTGTCACCTAAGTGATACATTTTGGGATAGTACCTAAAGTTTAAAGCAGAAATTGGGGCACTTTTGAAATTTTAATTTTTGACCAAAATCGACAGGTCCGGGGCTTAGGGAATTTCTCATATGCCACAAAACGGTTGAAGATCCTGTACAAAAATGATGCTCCGAAATCAACTTCTGTCACCTAAGTGATACATTTTGGGATAGTACCTAAAGTTTAAAGCAGAAATTGGGGCACTTTTTAAATTTTCATTTTTGACCAAAATTGACAGGTCCGGGGCTTAGGGATTTTCTCAAATGCCACAAAACGGTTGAAGCTCCTGTTCAAAAATGATGCTCCGAAATCAACTTCTGTCACCTTAGTGATACATTTTGGGATAGTACCTGAAGTTTAAAGCAGAAATTGGGGCACTTTTGAAATTTTCATTTTTGACCAAAATCAACAGGTCCGGGGCTTAGCGAATTTCTCATATGCCACAAAACGGTTGAAGATCCTGTACAAAAATGATGCTCCGAAATCAACTTCTGTCACCCTAAGTGATACATTTTGGGATAGTACCTAAAGTTTAAAGCAGAAATTGGGGCACTTTTGACATTTTCATTTTTGACCAAAATCGACAGGTCTGGGGCTTAGGGAATTTCTCATATGCCACAAAACGGTTGAAGCTCCTGTTCAAAAATGATGCTCCGAAATCAACTTCTGTCACCTTAGTGATACATTTTGGGATAGTACCTAAAGTTTAAAGCAGAAATTGGGGCACTTTTGAAATTTTCATTTTTGACCAAAATCGACAGGTCCGGGGCTTAGGGATTTTCTCATATGCCACAAAACGGTTGAAGCTCCTGTTCAAAAATGATGCTCCAAAATCAACTTCTGTCACCTTAGTGATACATTTTGGGATAGTACCTAAAGTTTAAAGCAGAAATTGGGGCACTTTTGAAATTTTCATTTTTGACCAAAATCGACAGGTCCGGGGCTTAGGGAATTTCTCATATGCCACAAAACGGTTGAAGCTCCTGTTCAAAAATGATGCTCCAAAATCAACTTCTGTCACCTTAGTGATACATTTTGGGATAGTACCTAAAGTTTAAAGCAGAAATTGGGGCACTTTTGAAATTTTAATTTTTGACCAAAATCGACAGGTCCGGGGCTTAGGGAATTTCTCATATGCCACAAAACGGTTGAAGATCCTGTACAAAAATGATGCTCCGAAATCAACTTCTGTCACCTAAGTGATACATTTTGGGATAGTACCTAAAGTTTAAAGCAGAAATTGGGGCACTTTTGAAATTTTCATTTTTGACCAAAATCGACAGGTCCGGGGCTTAGGGAATTTCTCATATGCCACAAAACGGTTGAAGCTCCTGTTCAAAAATGATGCTCCGAAATCAACTTCTTTTAACTTAGTGATACATTTTGGGATAGTACCTGAAGTTTAAAGCAGAAATTGGGGCACTTTTGAAATTTTCATTTTTGACCAAAATCGACAGGTCCGGGGCTTAGGGAATTTCTCATATGCCACAAAACGGTTGAAGCTCCTGTTCAAAAATGATGCTCCGAAATCAACCTCTGTCAACTTAGTGATACATTTTGGGATAGTACCTAAAGTTTAAAGCAGAAATTGGGGCACTTTTGAAATTTTCATTTTTGACTAAAATCGACAGGTCCGGGGCTTAGGGAATTTCTCATGTGCCACAAAACAGTTGAAGCTCCTTTTAAAAAATGATGCTCCGAAATCAACTTCTGTCAACTTAGTGATACATTTTGGGATAGTACCTAAAGTTTAAAGCAGAAATTGGGGCACTTTTGAAATTTGAATTTTTGACCAAAATCGACAGGTCCGGGGCTTAGGGAATTTCTCATATGCCACAAAACGGTTGAAGCTCCTGTTCAAAAATGATGCTCCGAAAACAACTTCTGTCACCTTAGTGATACATTTTGGGATAGTACCTGAAGTTTAAAGCAGAAATAGGGGCACTTTTCAAATTTTCATTTTTGACCAAAATCGACAGGTCCGGGGCTTAGGGAATTTCTCATATGCCACAAAACGGTTGAAGCTCCTGTTCAAAAATGATGCTCCGAAATCAACTTCTGTCACCTTAGTGATACATTTTGGGATAGTACCTAAAGTTTAAAGCAGAAATTGGGGCACTTTTGAAATTTTCATTTTTGACCAAAATCGACAGGTCCGGGGCTTAGGGAATTTCTCATCTGCCACAAAACGGTTGAAGCTCCTGCTCAAAAATGATGCTCCAAAATCAACTTCTGTCACCTTAGTGATAACTTTTGGGATAGTACCTAAAGTTTAAAGCAGAAATTGGGGCACTTTTCACATTTTCATTTTTTACCAAAATCGACAGGTCCGGAGCTTAGGGAATGTCTCATATGCCACAAAACAGTTGAAGCTCCTGTTCAAAAATGATGCTCCAAAATCAACTTCTGTCACCTTAGTGATACATTTTGGGATAGTACCTAAAGTTTAAAGCAGAAATTGGGGCACTTTTGAAATTTTCATTTTTGACCTAAATCGACAGGTCCGGGGCTTAGGGAATTTCTCATATGCCACAAAACGGTTGAAGCTCCTGTTCAAAAATGATGCTCCAAAATCAACTTCTGTCAACTTAGTGATACATTTTGGGATAGTACCTAAAGTTTAAAGCAGAAATTGGGGCACTTTTGAAATTTTCATTTTTGACCAAAATCGACAGGTCCGGGGCTTAGGGAATTTCTCATATGCCACAAAACGGTTGAAGCTCCTGTTCAAAAATGATGCTCCGAAAACAACTTCTGTCACCTTAGTGATAAATTTTGGGATAGTACCTAAAGTTTAAAGCAGAAATTGGGGCACTTTTCAAATTTTCATTTTTGACCAAAATCGACAGGTCCGGGGCTTAGGGAATTTCTCATATGCCACAAAACGGTTGAAGCTCCTGTTCAAAAATGATGCTCCGAAATCAACTTCTGTCACCTTAGTGATACATTTTGGGATAGTACCTAAAGTTTAAAGCAGAAATTGGGGCACTTTTGAAATTTTAATTTTTGACCAAAATCGACAGGTCCGGGGCTTAGGGAATTTCTCATCTGCCACAAAACGGTTGAAGCTCCTGCTCAAAAATGATGCTCCAAAATCAACTTCTGTCACCTTAGTTATAACTTTTGGGATAGTACCTAAAGTTTAAAGCAGAAATTGGGGCACTTTTCACATTTTCATTTTTTACCAAAATCGACAGGTCCGGAGCTTAGGGAATGTCTCATATGCCACAAAACAGTTGAAGCTCCTGTTCAAAAATGATGCTCCAAAATCAACTTCTGTCACCTTAGTGATACATTTTGGGATAGTACCTAAAGTTTAAAGCAGAAATTGGGGCACTTTTTAAATTTTCATTTTCGACCAAAATTGACAGGTCCGGGGCTTAGGGATTTTCTCAAATGCCACAAAACGGTTGAAGCTCCTGTTCAAAAATGATGCTCCGAAATCAACTTCTGTCACCTTAGTGATACATTTTGGGATAGTACCTGAAGTTTAAAGCAGAAATTGGGGCACTTTTGAAATTTTCATTTTTGACCAAAATCAACAGGTCCGGGGCTTAGCGAATTTCTCATATGCCACAAAACGGTTGAAGATCCTGTACAAAAATGATGCTCCGAAATCAACTTCTGTCACCCTAAGTGATACATTTTGGGATAGTACCTAAAGTTTAAAGCAGAAATTGGGGCACTTTTGACATTTTCATTTTTGACCAAAATCGACAGGTCTGGGGCTTAGGGAATTTCTCATATGCCACAAAACGGTTGAAGCTCCTGTTCAAAAATGATGCTCCGAAATCAACTTCTGTCACCTTAGTGATACATTTTGGGATAGTACCTAAAGTTTAAAGCAGAAATTGGGGCACTTTTGAAATTTTCATTTTTGACCAAAATCGACAGGTCCGGGGCTTAGGGATTTTCTCATATGCCACAAAACGGTTGAAGCTCCTGTTCAAAAATGATGCTCCGAAATCAACTTCTGTCACCTTAGTGATACATTTTGGGATAGTACCTAAAGTTTAAAGCAGAAATTGGGGCACTTTTGAAATTTTTTTCATTTTTGACCAAAATCGACAGGTCCGGGGCTTAGGGAATTTCTCATATGCCACAAAACGGTTGAAGCTCCTGTTCAAAAATGATGCTCCAAAATCAACTTCTGTCACCTTAGTGATACATTTTGGGATAGTACCTAAAGTTTAAAGCAGAAATTGGGGCACTTTTGAAATTTTAATTTTTGACCAAAATCGACAGGTCCGGGGCTTAGGGAATTTCTCATATGCCACAAAACGGTTGAAGATCCTGTACAAAAATGATGCTCCGAAATCAACTTCTGTCACCTAAGTGATACATTTTGGGATAGTACCTAAAGTTTAAAGCAGAAATTGGGGCACTTTTGAAATTTTCATTTTTGACCAAAATCGACAGGTCCGGGGCTTAGGGAATTTCTCATATGCCACAAAACGGTTGAAGCTCCTGTTCAAAAATGATGCTCCGAAATCAACTTCTTTTAACTTAGTGATACATTTTGGGATAGTACCTGAAGTTTAAAGCAGAAATTGGGGCACTTTTGAAATTTTCATTTTTGACCAAAATCGACAGGTCCGGGGCTTAGGGAATTTCTCATATGCCACAAAACGGTTGAAGCTCCTGTTCAAAAATGATGCTCCGAAATCAACCTCTGTCAACTTAGTGATACATTTTGGGATAGTACCTAAAGTTTAAAGCAGAAATTGGGGCACTTTTGAAATTTTCATTTTTGACTAAAATCGACAGGTCCGGGGCTAAGGGAATTTCTCATATGCCACAAAACAGTTGAAGCTCCTTTTAAAAAATGATGCTCCGAAATCAACTTCTGTCAACTTAGTGATACATTTTGGGATAGTACCTAAAGTTTAAAGCAGAAATTGGGGCACTTTTGAAATTTGAATTTTTGACCAAATCGACAGGTCCGGGGCTTAGGGAATTTCTCATATGCCACAAAACGGTTGAAGCTCCTGTTCAAAAATGATGCTCCGAAAACAACTTCTGTCACCTTAGTGATACATTTTGGGATAGTACCTGAAGTTTAAAGCAGAAATAGGGGCACTTTTCAAATTTTCATTTTTGACCAAAATCGACAGGTCCGGGGCTTAGGGAATTTCTCATCTGCCACAAAACGGTTGAAGCTCCTGCTCAAAAATGATGCTCCAAAATCAACTTCTGTCACCTTAGTGATAACTTTTGGGATAGTACCTAAAGTTTAAAGCAGAAATTGGGGCACTTTTGACATTTTCATTTTTTACCAAAATCGACAGGTCCGGGGCTTAGGGAATGTCTCATATGCCACAAAACAGTTGAAGCTCCTGTTCAAAAATGATGCTCTGAAATCAACTTCTGTCACCTTAGTGATACATTTTGGGATAGTACCTAAAGTTTAAAGCAGAAATTGGGGCACTTTTGAAATTTTCATTTTTGACCTAAATCGACAGGTCCGAGGCTTAGGGAATTTCTCATATGCCACAAAACGGTTGAAGCTCCTGTTCAAAAATGATGCTCCAAAATCAACTTCTGTCAACTTAGTGATACATTTTGGGATAGTACCTAAAGTTTAAAGCAGAAATTGGGGCACTTTTGAAATTTTCATTTTTGACCAAAATCGACAGGTCCGGGGCTTAGGGAATTTCTCATATGCCACAAAACGGTTGAAGCTCCTGTTCAAAAATTATGCTCCGAAATCAACTTCTGTCACCTAAGTGATACATTTTGGGATAGTACCTGAAGTTTAAAGCAGAAATTGGGGCACTTTTGAAATTTTCATTTTTGACCTAAATCGACAGGTCCGGGGCTTAGGGAATTTCTCATATGCCACAAAACGGTTGAAGCTCCTGTTCAAAAATGATGCTCCAAAATCAACTTCTGTCACCATAGTGATACATTTTGGGATAGTACCTAAAGTTTAAAGCAGAAATTGGGGCACTTTTCACATTTTCATTTTTGACCAAAATCGACAGGTCCGGGGCTTAGGGAATTTCTCATATGCCACAAAATGGTTGAAGCTCCTGTTCAAAAATGATGCTCCGAAATCAACATCTGTCACCTTAGTGATACATTTTGGGATAGTACCTAAAGTTTAAAGCAGAAATTGGAGCACCTTTGAAATTTTCATTTTTGACCAAAATCGACAGGTCCGGTGCTTAGGGAATTTCTCATCTGCCACAAAACGGTTGAAGCTCCTGTTCAAAAATGATGCTCCGAAATCAACTTCTGTCACCTTAGTGATACATTTTGGGATAGTACCAAAAGTTTAAAGCACAAATTGGGGCACTTTTGAAATTTTTATTTTTGACCAAAATCGACAGGTCCGGGGCTTAGGGAATTTCTCATCTGCCTCAAAACGGTTGAAGCTCCTGTTCAAAAATGATGCTCCGAAATCAACTTCTGTCACCTTAGTGATACATTTTGGGATAGTACCTAAAGTTTAAAGCAGAAATTGGAGCACCTTTGAAATTTTCATTTTTGACCAAAATCGACAGGTCCGGTGCTTAGGGAATTTCTCATCTGCCACAAAACGGGTGAAGCTCCTGTTCAAAAATGATGCTCCAAAATCAACTTCAGTCACCTTAGTGATACATTTTGGGATAGTACCTGAAGTTTAAAGCAGAAATTGGGGCACTTTTGAAATTTTCATTTTTGACCAAAATCGACAGGTCCGGGGCTTAGGGAATTTCTCATATGCCACAAAACGGTTGAAGCTCCTGTTCAAAAATGATGCTCCGAAATCAACTTCTGTCACCTTAGTGATACATTTTGAGATAGTACCTAAAGTTTAAAGCAGAAATTGGGGCACTTTTGAAATTTTAATTTTTGACCAAAATCGACAGGTTTAGGGCTTAGGGAATTTCTCATATGCCACAAAACGGTTGAAGATCCTGTACAAAAATGATGCTCCGAAATCAACTTCTGTCACCTAAGTGATACATTTTGGGATAGTACCTAAAGTTTAAAGCAGAAATTGGGGCACTTTTGACATTTTCATTTTTGACCAAAATCGACAGGTCCGGGGCTTAGGGAATGTCTCATATGCCACAAAACAGTTGAAGCTCCTGTTCAAAAATGATGCTCTGAAATCAACTTCTGTCACCTTAGTGATACATTTTGGGATAGTACCTAAAGTTTAAAGCAGAAATTGGGGCACTTTTGAAATTTTCATTTTTGACCTAAATCGACAGGTCCGGGGCTTAGGGAATTTCTCATATGCCACAAAACGGTTGAAGCTCCTGTTCAAAAATGATGCTCCAAAATCAACTTCTGTCACCTTAGTGATAAATTTTGGGATAGTACCTAAAGTTTAAAGCAGAAATTGGGGCACTTTTGAAATTTTCATTTTTGACCAAAATTGACAGGTCCGGGGCTTAGGGAATTTTTCATATGCCACAAAACGGTTGAAGCTCCTGTTCAAAAATGATGCTCCGAAATCAACTTCTGTCACCTAAGTGATACATTTTGGGATAGTACCTAAAGTTTAAAGCAGAAATTGGGGCACTTTTGAAATTTTCATTTTTGACCAAAATCGACAGGTCCGGGGCTTAGGGAATTTCTCATATGCCACAAAACGGTTGAAGATCCTGTACAAAAATGATGCTCCGAAATCAACTTCTGTCACCTAAGTGATACATTTTGGGATAGTACCTAAAGTTTAAAGCAGAAATTGGGGCACTTTTGAAATTTTCATTTTTGACCAAAATCGACAGGTCCGGGGCTTAGGGAATTTCTCATCTGCCACAAAACGGTTGAAGCTCCTGTTCAAAAATGATGCTCCGAAATCAACTTCTTTTAACTTAGTGATACATTTTGGGATAGTACCTGAAGTTTAAAGCAGAAATTGGGGCACTTTTGAAATTTTCATTTTTGACTAAAATCGACAGGTCCGGGGCTTAGGGAATTTCTCATATGCCACAAAACGGTTGAAGCTCCTGTTCAAAAATGATGCTCCAAAATCAACTTCTGTCACCTTAGTGATACATTTTGGGATAGTACATAAAGTTTAAAGCAGAAATTGGGGCACTTTTGAAATTTTCATTTTTGACCAAAATTGACTGGCCCGGGGCTTAGGGAACTTCTCATATGCCACAAAACGGTTGAAGCTACTGTTCAAAAATGATGCTCCGAAATCAACTTCTGTCACCTTAGTGATACATTTTGGGATAGTACCTGAAGTTTAAAGTAGAAATTGGGGCATTTTTGAAATTTTCATTTTTGACCAAAATCGACAGGGGCGGGGCTTAGGGAATTTCTCATATGCCACAAAACGGTTGAAGCTCCTGTTCAAAAATGATGCTCTGAAATCAACTTCTGTCACCTTAGTGATACATTTTGGGATAGTACCTAAAGTTTAAAGCAGAAATTGGGGCACTTTTGAAATTTTAATTTTTGACCAAAATCGACAGGTCCGGGGCTTAGGGAATTTCTCATATGCCACAAAATGGTTGAAGCTCCTGTTCAAAAATGATGCTCCGAAATCAACTTCTGTCACCTTAGTGATACATTTTGGGATAGTACCTAAAGTTTAAAGCAGAAATTGGGGCACTTTTGAAATTTTCATTTTTGACCAAAATCGACAGGTCCGGGGCTTAGGGAATTTCTCATATGCCACAAAACGGTTGAAGCTCCTGTTCAAAAATGATGCTCCAAAATCAACTTCTGTCACCTTAGTGATACATTTTGGGATAGTACCTAAAGTTTAAAGCAGAAATTGGGGCACTTTTGAAATTTTCATTTTTGACCAAAATTGACAGGTCCGGGGCTTAGGGAATTTTTCATATGCCACAAAACGGTTGAAGCTCCTGTTCAAAAATGATGCTCCGAAATCAACTTCTGTCACCTAAGTGATACATTTTGGGATAGTACCTAAAGTTTAAAGCAGAAATTGGGGCACTTTTGAAATTTTCATTTTTGACCAAAATCGACAGGTCCGGGGCTTAGGGAATTTCTCATCTGCCACAAAACGGTTGAAGCTCCTGTTCAAAAATGATGCTCCGAAATCAACTTCTTTTAACTTAGTGATACATTTTGGGATAGTACCTGAAGTTTAAAGCAGAAATTGGGGCACTTTTGAAATTTTCATTTTTGACTAAAATCGACAGGTCCGGGGCTTAGGGAATTTCTCATATGCCACAAAACGGTTGAAGCTCCTGTTCAAAAATGATGCTCCAAAATCAACTTCTGTCACCTTAGTGATACATTTTGGGATAGTACCTAAAGTTTAAAGCAGAAATTGGGGCACTTTTGAAATTTTCATTTTTGACCAAAATCGACAGGTCCGGGGCTTAGGGAATTTCTCATATGCCACAAAATGGTTGAAGCTCCTGTTCAAAAATGATGCTCCGAAATCAACATCTGTCACCTTAGTGATACATTTTGGGATAGTACCTAAAGTTTAAAGCAGAAATTGGAGCACCTTTGAAATTTTCATTTTTGACCAAAATCGACAGGTCCGGTGCTTAGGGAATTTCTCATCTGCCACAAAACGGTTGAAGCTCCTGTTCAAAAATGATGCTCCGAAATCAACTTCTGTCACCTTAGTGATACATTTTGGGATAGTACCAAAAGTTTAAAGCACAAATTGGGGCACTTTTGAAATTTTTATTTTTGACCAAAATCGACAGGTCCGGGGCTTAGGGAATTTCTCATCTGCCTCAAAACGGTTGAAGCTCCTGTTCAAAAATGATGCTCCGAAATCAACTTCTGTCACCTTAGTGATACATTTTGGGATAGTACCTAAAGTTTAAAGCAGAAATTGGAGCACCTTTGAAATTTTCATTTTTGACCAAAATCGACAGGTCTGGTGCTTAGGGAATTTCTCATCTGCCACAAAACGGGTGAAGCTCCTGTTCAAAAATGATGCTCCAAAATCAACTTCAGTCACCTTAATGATACATTTTGGGATAGTACCTGAAGTTTAAAGCAGAAATTGGGGCACTTTTGAAATTTTCATTTTTGACCAAAATCGACAGGTCCGGGGCTTAGGGAATTTCTCATATGCCACAAAACGGTTGAAGCTCCTGTTCAAAAATGATGCTCCGAAATCAACTTCTGTCACCTTAGTGATACATTTTGAGATAGTACCTAAAGTTTAAAGCAGAAATTGGGGCACTTTTGAAATTTTAATTTTTGACCAAAATCGACAGGTTTAGGGCTTAGGGAATTTCTCATATGCCACAAAATGGTTGAAGATCCTGTACAAAAATGATGCTCCGAAATCAACTTCTGTCACCTAAGTGATACATTTTGGGATAGTACCTAAAGTTTAAAGCAGAAATTGGGGCACTTTTGAAATTTTCATTTTTGACCAAAATCGACAGGTCCGGGGCTTAGGGAATTTCTCATATGCCACAAAACGGTTGAAGCTCCTGTTCAAAAATGATGCTCCGAAATCAACTTCTGTCACCATTTTGGGATAGTACCTAAAGTTTAAAGCAGAAATTGGGGCACTTTTGAAGTTTTCATTTTTGACAAAAATCGACAGGTCCGGGGCTTAGGGAATTTCTCATCTGCCACAAAACGGTTGAAGCTCCTGTTCAAAAATGATGCTCCGAAATCAACTTCTGTCACCTTAGTGATACATTTTGGGATAGTACCAAAAGTTTAAAGCACAAATTGGGGCACTTTTGAAATTTTTATTTTTGACCAAAATCGACAGGTCCGGGGCTTAGGGAATTTCTCATCTGCCACAAAACGGTTGAAGCTCCTGTTCAAAAATGATGCTCCGAAATCAACTTCTGTCACCTTAGTGATACATTTTGGGATAGTACCTAAAGTTTAAAGCAGAAATTGGAGCACCTTTGAAATTTTCATTTTTGACCAAAATCGACAGGTCCGGTGCTTAGGGAATTTCTCATCTGCCACAAAACGGGTGAAGCTCCTGTTCAAAAATGATGCTCCAAAATCAACTTCAGTCACCTTAGTGATACATTTTGGGATAGTACCTGAAGTTTAAAGCAGAAATTGGGGCACTTTTGAAATTTTCATTTTTGACTAAAATCGACAGGTCCGGGGCTTAGGGAATTTCTCATATGCCACAAAACGGTTGAAGCTCCTGTTCAAAAATGATGCTCCAAAATCAACTTCTGTCACCTTAGTGATACATTTTGGGATAGTACATAAAGTTTAAAGCAGAAATTGGGGCACTTTTGAAATTTTCATTTTTGACCAAAATTGACTGGCCCGGGGCTTAGGGAACTTCTCATATGCCACAAAACGGTTGAAGCTACTGTTCAAAAATGATGCTCCGAAATCAACTTCTGTCACCTTAGTGATACATTTTGGGATAGTACCTGAAGTTTAAAGTAGAAATTGGGGCATTTTTGAAATTTTCATTTTTGACCAAAATCGACAGGGGCGGGGCTTAGGGAATTTCTCATATGCCACAAAACGGTTGAAGCTCCTGTTCAAAAATGATGCTCTGAAATCAACTTCTGTCACCTTAGTGATACATTTTGGGATAGTACCTAAAGTTTAAAGCAGAAATTGGGGCACTTTTGAAATTTTAATTTTTGACCAAAATCGACAGGTCCGGGGCTTAGGGAATTTCTCATATGCCACAAAACGGTTGAAGCTCCTGTTCAAAAATGATGCTCCGAAATCAACTTCTGTCACCTTAGTGATACATTTTGGGATAGTACCTAAAGTTTAAAGCAGAAATTGGGTCACTTTTGAAATTTTCATTTTTGACCAAAATCAACAGGTCTGGGGCTTAGGGCATTTCTCATCTGCCACAAAACGGTTGAAGCTCCTGTTCAAAAATGATGCTCCGAAATCAACTTCTGTCACCTTAGTGATACATTTTGAGATAGTACCTAAAGTTTAAAGCAGAAATTGGGGCACTTTTGAAATTTTAATTTTTGACCAAAATCGACAGGTCCGGGGCTTAGGGAATTTCTCATATGCCACAAAATGGTTGAAGCTCCTGTTCAAAAATGATGCTCCGAAATCAACTTCTGTCACCTTAGTGATACATTTTGGGATAGTACCTAAAGTTTAAAGCAGAAATTGGGGCACTTTTGAAATTCTCATTTTTGACCAAAATCGACAGGTCCGGGGCTTAGGGAATTTCTCATATGCCACAAAACGGTTGAAGCTCCTGTTCAAAAATGATGCTCTGAAATCAACTTCTGTCACCATTTTGGGATAGTACCTAAAGTTTAAAGCAGAAATTGGGGCACTTTTGAAGTTTTCATTTTTGACAAAAATCGACAGGTCCGGGGCTTAGGGAATTTCTCATCTGCCACAAAACGGTTGAAGCTCCTGTTCAAAAATGATGCTCCGAAATCAACTTCTGTCACCTTAGTGATACATTTTGGGATAGTACCAAAAGTTTAAAGCACAAATTGGGGCACTTTTGAAATTTTTATTTTTGACCAAAATCGACAGGTCCGGAGCTTAGGGAATTTCTCATCTGCCACAAAACGGTTGAAGCTCCTGTTCAAAAATGATGCTCCGAAATCAACTTCTGTCACCTTAGTGATACATTTTGGGATAGTACCTAAAGTTTAAAGCAGAAATAGGAGCACCTTTGAAATTTTCATTTTTGACCAAAATCGACAGGTCCGGTGCTTAGGGAATTTCTCATCTGCCACAAAACGGGTGAAGCTCCTGTTCAAAAATGATGCTCCAAAATCAACTTCAGTCACCTTAGTGATACATTTTGGGATAGTACCTGAAGTTTAAAGCAGAAATTGGGGCACTTTTGAAATTTTCATTTTTGACAAAAATCGACAGGTCCGGGGCTTAGGGAATTTCTCATATGCCACAAAACGGTTGAAGCTCCTGTTCAAAAATGATGCTCCGAAATCAACTTCTGTCACCTTAGTGATACATTTTGAGATAGTACCTAAAGTTTAAAGCAGAAATTGGGGCACTTTTGAAATTTTAATTTTTGACCAAAATCGACAGGTTTAGGGCTTAGGGAATTTCTCATATGCCACAAAACGGTTGAAGATCCTGTACAAAAATGATGCTCCGAAATCATCTTCTGTCACCTAAGTGATACATTTTGGGATAGTACCTGAAGTTTAAAGCAGAAATTGGGGCACTTTTGAAATTTTCATTTTTGACCAAAATCGACAGGTCTGGGGCTTAGGGGATTTCTCATATGCCACAAAACGGTTGAAGCTCCTGTTCAAAAATGATGCTTCCGAAATCAACTTCTGTCACCTTAGTGATACATTTTGGGATAGTACCTGAAGTTTAAAGCAGAAATTGGGGCACTTTTGAAATTTTTATTTTTGACCAAAATCGACAGGTCCGGGGCTTAGGGAATTTCTCATCTGCCACAAAACGGTTGAAGCTCCTGTTCAAAAATGATGCTCCAAAATCAACTTCTGTCACCTTAGTGATACATTTTGGGATAGTACCTAAAGTTTAAAGCAGAAATTGGGGCACTTTTGAAATTTTCATTTTTGACCAAAATTGACAGGTCCGGGGCTTAGGGAATTTTTCATATGCCACAAAACGGTTGAAGCTCCTGTTCAAAAATGATGCTCCGAAATCAACTTCTGTCACCTAAGTGATACATTTTGGGATAGTACCTAAAGTTTAAAGCAGAAATTGGGGCACTTTTGAAATTTTCATTTTTGACCAAAATTGACAGGTCCGGGGCTTAGGGAATTTCTCATATGCCACAAAACGGTTGAAGATCCTGTACAAAAATGATGCTCCGAAATCAACTTCTGTCACCTAAGTGATACATTTTGGGATAGTACCTAAAGTTTAAAGCAGAAATTGGGGCACTTTTGAAATTTTCATTTTTGACCAAAATTGACAGGTCTGGGGCTTAGGGAATTTCTCATATGCCACAAAACGGTTGAAGATCCTGTACAAAAATGATGCTCCGAAATCAACTTCTGTCACCTAAGTGATACATTTTGGGATAGTACCTAAAGTTTAAAGCAGAAATTGGGGCACTTTTGAAATTTTCATTTTTGACCAAAATCGACAGGTCCGGGGCTTAGGGAATTTCTCATCTGCCACAAAACGGTTGAAGCTCCTGTTCAAAAATGATGCTCCGAAATCAACTTCTTTTAACTTAGTGATACATTTTGGGATAGTACCTGAAGTTTAAAGCAGAAATTGGGGCACTTTTGAAATTTTCATTTTTGACTAAAATCGACAGGTCCGGGGCTTAGGGAATTTCTCATATGCCACAAAACGGTTGAAGCTCCTGTTCAAAAATGATGCTCCAAAATCAACTTCTGTCACCTTAGTGATACATTTTGGGATAGTACATAAAGTTTAAAGCAGAAATTGGGGCACTTTTGAAATTTTCATTTTTGACCAAAATTGACTGGTCCGGGGCTTAGGGAACTTCTCATATGCCACAAAACGGTTGAAGCTACTGTTCAAAAATGATGCTCCGAAATCAACTTCTGTCACCTTAGTGATACATTTTGGGATAGTACCTGAAGTTTAAAGTAGAAATTGGGGCACTTTTGAAATTTTCATTTTTGACCAAAATCGACAGGGGCGGGGCTTAGGGAATTTCTCATATGCCACAAAACGGTTGAAGCTCCTGTTCAAAAATGATGCTCTAAAATCAACTTCTGTCACCTTAGTGATACATTTTGGGATAGTACCTAAAGCTTAAAGCAGAAATTGGGGCACTTTTTAAATTTTCATTTTTGACCAAAATCGACAGGTCCGGGGCTTAGGGATTTTCTCAAAAGCCACAAAACGGTTGAAGCTCCTGTTCAAAAATGATGCTCCGAAATCAACTTCTGTCACCTTAGTGATACATTTTGGGATAGTACCTGAAGTTTAAAGCAGAAATTGGGGCACTTTTGAAATTTTCATTTTTGACCAAAATCGACAGGTTTAGGGCTTAGGGAATTTCTCATATGCCACAAAACGGTTGAAGATCCTGTACAAAAATGATGCTCCGAAATCAACTTCTGTCACCTAAGTGATACATTTTGGGATAGTACCTAAAGTTTAAAGCAGAAATTGGGGCACTTTTGAAATTTTCATTTTTGACCAAAATCGACAGGTCCGGGGCTTAGCGAATTTCTCATATGCCACAAAACGGTTGAAGATCCTGTACAAAAATGATGCTCCGAAATCAACTTCTGTCACCTAAGTGATACATTTTGGGATAGTACCTAAAGTTTAAAGCAGAAATTGGGGCACTTTTGAAATTTTCATTTTTGACCAAAATCGACAGGTCTGGGGCTTAGGGAATTTCTCATATGCCACAAAACGGTTGAAGCTCCTGTTAAAAAATGATGCTTCGAAATCAACTTCTGTCACCTTAGTGATACATTTTGGGATAGTACCTGAAGTTTAAAGCAGAAATTGGGGCACTTTTGAAATTTTCATTTTTGACCAAAATCGACAGGTTTAGGGCTTAGGGAATTTCTCATATGCCACAAAACGGTTGAAGATCCTGTACAAAAATGATGCTCCGAAATCAACTTCTGTCACCTAAGTGATACGTTTTGGGATAGTACCTAAAGTTTAAAGCAGAAATTGGGGCACTTTTGACATTTTCATTTTTTACCAAAATCGACAGGTCCGGGGCTTAGGGAATGTCTCATATGCCACAAAACAGTTGAAGCTCCTGTTCAAAAATGATGCTCTGAAATCAACTTCTGTCACCTTAGTGATACATTTTGGGATAGTACCTAAAGTTTAAAGCAGAAATTGGTGCACTTTTGAAATTTTCATTTTTGACCAAAATCGACAGGTCCGGGGCTTAGGGAATTTCTCATATGCCACAAAACGGTTGAAGCTCCTGTTCAAAAATGATGCTCCGAAATCAACTTCTGTCACCTAAGTGATACATTTTGGGATAGTAAATAAAGTTTAAAGCAGAAATTGGGGCACTTTTGAAATTTTCATTTTTGACCAAAATCGACAGGTCCGGGGCTTAGGGAATTTCTCATATGCCACAAAACGGTTGAAGATCCTGTACAAAAATGATGCTCCGAAATCAACTTCTGTCACCTAAGTGATACATTTTGGGATAGTACCTAAAGTTTAAAGCAGAAATTGGGGCACTTTTGAAATTTTCATTTTTGACCAAAATCGACAGGTCCGGGGCTTAGGGAATTTCTCATCTGCCACAAAACGGGTGAAGCTCCTGTTCAAAAATGATGCTCCAAAATCAACTTCAGTCACCTTAGTGATACATTTTGGGATAGTACCTGAAGTTTAAAGCAGAAATTGGGGCACTTTTGAAATTTTCATTTTTGACCAAAATCGACAGGTCCGGGGCTTAGGGAATTTCTCATATGCCACAAAACGGTTGAAGATCCTGTACAAAAATGATGCTCCGAAATCAACTTCTGTCACCTAAGTGATACATTTTGGGATAGTACCTAAAGTTGAAAGCAGAATTTGGGTCACTTTTGAAATTTTCATTTTTGACCAAAATCAACAGGTCTGGGGCTTAGGGAATTTCTCATCTGCCACAAAACGGTTGAAGCTCCTGTTCAAAAATGATGCTCCGAAATCAACTTCTGTCACCTTAGTGATACATTTTGAGATAGTACCTAAAGTTTAAAGCAGAAATTGGGGCACTTTTGAAATTGAAATTTTTGACCAAAATCGACAGGTTTAGGGCTTAGGGAATTTCTCATATGCCACAAAACGGTTGAAGATCCTGTACAAAAATGATGCTCCGAAATCAACTTCTGTCACCTAAGTGATACATTTTGGGATAGTACCTAAAGTTTAAAGCAGAAATTGGGGCACTTTTGACATTTTCATTTTTTACCAAAATCGACAGGTCCGGGGCTTAGGGAATGTCTCATATGCCACAAAACAGTTGAAGCTCCTGTTCAAAAATGATGCTCTGAAATCAACTTCTGTCACCTTAGTGATACATTTTGGGATAGTACCTAAAGTTTAAAGCAGAAATTGGGGCACTTTTGAAATTTTCATTTTTGACCTAAATCGACAGGTCCGGGGCTTAGGGAATTTCTCATATGCCACAAAACGGTTGAAGCTCCTGTTCAAAAATGATGCTCCAAAATCAACTTCTGTCACCTTAGTGATACATTTTGGGATAGTACCTAAAGTTTAAAGCAGAAATTGGGGCACTTTTGACATTTTCATTTTTGACCAAAATTGACAGGTCCGGGGCTTAGGGAATTTTTCATTTGCCACAAAACGGTTGAAGCTCCTGTTCAAAAATGATGCTCCGAAATCAACTTCTGTCACCTAAGTGATACATTTTGGGATAGTACCTAAAGTTTAAAGCAGAAATTGGGGCACTTTTGAAATTTTCATTTTTGACCAAAATCGACAGGTCCGGGGCTTAGGGAATTTCTCATATGCCACAAAACGGTTGAAGATCCTGTACAAAAATGATGCTCCGAAATCAACTTCTGTCACCTAAGTGATACATTTTGGGATAGTACCTAAAGTTTAAAGCAGAAATTGGGGCACTTTTGAAATTTTCATTTTTGACCAAAATCGACAGGTCTGGGGCTTAGGGAATTTCTCATCTGCCACAAAACGGTTGAAGCTCCTGTTCAAAAATGATGCTCCGAAATCAACTTCTGTCACCTTAGTGATACATTTTGAGATAGTACCTAAAGTTTAAAGCAGAAATTGGGGCACTTTTGAAATTTTAATTTTTGACCAAAATCGACAGGTTTAGGGCTTAGGGAATTTCTCATATGCCACAAAACGGTTGAAGATCCTGTACAAAAATGATGCTCCGAAATCAACTTCTGTCACCTAAGTGATACATTTTGGGATAGTACCTAAAGTTTAAAGCAGAAGTTGGAGCACTTTTGACATTTTCATTTTTTACCAAAATCGACAGGTCCGGGGCTTAGGGAATGTCTCATATGCCACAAAACAGTTGAAGCTCCTGTTCAAAAATGATGCTCTGAAATCAACTTCTGTCACCTTAGTGATACATTTTGGGATAGTACCTAAAGTTTAAAGCAGAAATTGGGGCACTTTTGAAATTTTCATTTTTGACCTAAATCGACAGGTCCGGGGCTTAGGGAATTTCTCATATGCCACAAAACGGTTGAAGCTCCTGTTCAAAAATGATGCTCCAAAATCAACTTCTGTCACCTTAGTGATAAATTTTGGGATAGTACCTAAAGTTTAAAGCAGAAATTGGGGCACTTTTGAAATTTTTATTTTTGACCAAAATTGACAGGTCCGGGGCTTAGGGAATTTTTCATATGCCACAAAACGGTTGAAGCTCCTGTTCAAAAATGATGCTCCGAAATCAACTTCTGTCACCTAAGTGATACATTTTGGGATAGTACCTAAAGTTTAAAGCAGAAATTGGGGCACTTTTGAAATTTTCATTTTTGACCAAAATCGACAGGTCCGGGGCTTAGGGAATTTCTCATATGCCACAAAACGGTTGAAGATCCTGTACAAAAATGATGCTCCGAAATCAACTTCTGTCACCTAAGTGATACATTTTGGGATAGTACCTAAAGTTTAAAGCAGAAATTGGGGCACTTTTGAAATTTTCATTTTTGACCAAAATCGACAGGTCCGGGCCTTAGGGAATTTCTCATCTGCCACAAAACGGTTGAAGCTCCTGTTCAAAAATGATGCTCCGAAATCAACTTCTTTTAACTTAGTGATACATTTTGGGATAGTACCTGAAGTTTAAAGCAGAAATTGGGGCACTTTTGAAATTTTCATTTTTGACTAAAATCGACAGGTCCGGGGCTTAGGGAATTTCTCATATGCCACAAAACGGTTGAAGCTCCTGTTCAAAAATGATGCTCCAAAATCAACTTCTGTCACCTTAGTGATACATTTTGGGATAGTACCTAAAGTTTAAAGCAGAAATTGGGGCACTTTTGAAATTTTCATTTTTGACCAAAATCGACAGGTCCGGGGCTTAGGGAATTTTTCATTTGCCACAAAACGGTTGAAGCTCCTGTTCAAAAATGATGCTCCGAAATCAACTTCTGTCACCTAAGTGATACATTTTGGGATAGTACCTAAAGTTTAAAGCAGAAATTGGGGCACTTTTGAAATTTTCATTTTTGACCAAAATCGACAGGTCCGGGGCTTAGGGAATTTCTCATATGCCACAAAACGGTTGAAGATCCTGTACAAAAATGATGCTCCGAAATCAACTTCTGTCACCTAAGTGATACATTTTGGGATAGTACCTAAAGTTTAAAGCAGAAATTGGGGCACTTTTGAAATTTTCATTTTTGACCAAAATCGACAGGTCTGGGGCTTAGGGAATTTCTCATCTGCCACAAAACGGTTGAAGCTCCTGTTCAAAAATGATGCTCCGAAATCAACTTCTGTCACCTTAGTGATACATTTTGAGATAGTACCTAAAGTTTAAAGCAGAAATTGGGGCACTTTTGAAATTTTAATTTTTGACCAAAATCGACAGGTTTAGGGCTTAGGGAATTTCTCATATGCCACAAAACGGTTGAAGATCCTGTACAAAAATGATGCTCCGAAATCAACTTCTGTCACCTAAGTGATACATTTTGGGATAGTACCTAAAGTTTAAAGCAGAAATTGGAGCACTTTTGACATTTTCATTTTTTACCAAAATCGACAGGTCCGGGGCTTAGGGAATGTCTCATATGCCACAAAACAGTTGAAGCTCCAGTTCAAAAATGATGCTCTGAAATCAACTTCTGTCACCTTAGTGATACATTTTGGGATAGTACCTAAAGTTTAAAGCAGAAATTGGGGCACTTTTGAAATTTTCATTTTTGACCTAAATCGACAGGTCCGGGGCTTAGGGAATTTCTCATATGCCACAAAACGATTGAAGCTCCTGTTCAAAAATGATGCTCCAAAATCAACTTCTGTCACCTTAGTGATAAATTTTGGGATAGTACCTAAAGTTTAAAGCAGAAATTGGGGCACTTTTGAAATTTTTATTTTTGACCAAAATTGACAGGTCCGGGGCTTAGGGAATTTCTCATATGCCACAAAACGGTTGAAGCTCCTGTTCAAAAATGATGCTCCGAAATCAACTTCTGTCACCTAAGTGATACATTTTGGGATAGTACCTAAAGTTTAAAGCAGAAATTGGGGCACTTTTGAAATTTTCATTTTTGACCAAAATCGACAGGTCCGGGGCTTAGGGAATTTCTCATATGCCACAAAACGGTTGAAGATCCTGTACAAAAATGATGCTCCGAAATCAACTTCTGTCACCTAAGTGATACATTTTGGGATAGTACCTAAAGTTTAAAGCAGAAATTGGGGCACTTTTGAAATTTTCATTTTTGACCAAAATCGACAGGTCCGGGCCTTAGGGAATTTCTCATCTGCCACAAAACGGTTGAAGCTCCTGTTCAAAAATGATGCTCCGAAATCAACTTCTTTTAACTTAGTGATACATTTTGGGATAGTACCTGAAGTTTAAAGCAGAAATTGGGGCACTTTTGAAATTTTCATTTTTGACTAAAATCGACAGGTCCGGGGCTTAGGGAATTTCTCATATGCCACAAAACGGTTGAAGCTCCTGTTCAAAAATGATGCTCCAAAATCAACTTCTGTCACCTTAGTGATACATTTTGGGATAGTACATAAAGTTTAAAGCAGAAATTGGGGCACTTTTGAAATTTTCATTTTTGACCAAAATTGACTGGTCCGGGGCTTAGGGAACTTCTCATATGCCACAAAACGGTTGAAGCTACTGTTCAAAAATGATGCTCCGAAATCAACTTCTGTCACCTTAGTGATACATTTTGGGATAGTACCTGAAGTTTAAAGTAGAAATTGGGGCACTTTTGAAATTTTCATTTTTGACCAAAATCGACAGGGGCGGGGCTTAGGGAATTTCTCATATGCCACAAAATGGTTGAAGCTCCTGTTCAAAAATGATGCTCTGAAATCAACTTCTGTCACCTTAGTGATACATTTTGGGATAGTACCTAAAGTTTAAAGCAGAAATTGGGGCACTTTTTAAATTTTCATTTTTGACCAAAATCGACAGGTCCGGGGCTTAGGGATTTTCTCAAAAGCCACAAAACGGTTGAAGCTCCTGTTCAAAAATGATGCTCCGAAATCAACTTCTGTCACCTTAGTGATACATTTTGGGATAGTACCTGAAGTTTAAAGCAGAAATTGGGGCACTTTTGAAATTTTCATTTTTGACCAAAATCAACAGGTCTGGGGCTTAGGGAATTTCTCATCTGCCACAAAACGGTTGAAGCTCCTGTTCAAAAATGATGCTCCGAAATCAACTTCTGTCACCTTAGTGATACATTTTGAGATAGTACCTAAAGTTTAAAGCAGAAATTGGGGCACTTTTGAAATTTTAATTTTTGACCAAAATCGACAGGTTTAGGGCTTAGGGAATTTCTCATATGCCACAAAACGGTTGAAGATCCTGTACAAAAATGATGCTCCGAAATCAACTTCTGTCACCTAAGTGATACATTTTGGGATAGTACCTAAAGTTTAAAGCAGAAATTGGAGCACTTTTGACATTTTCATTTTTTACCAAAATCGACAGGTCCGGGGCTTAGGGAATGTCTCATATGCCACAAAACAGTTGAAGCTCCAGTTCAAAAATGATGCTCTGAAATCAACTTCTGTCACCTTAGTGATACATTTTGGGATAGTACCTAAAGTTTAAAGCAGAAATTGGGGCACTTTTGAAATTTTCATTTTTGACCTAAATCGACAGGTCCGGGGCTTAGGGAATTTCTCATATGCCACAAAACGATTGAAGCTCCTGTTCAAAAATGATGCTCCAAAATCAACTTCTGTCACCTTAGTGATAAATTTTGGGATAGTACCTAAAGTTTAAAGCAGAAATTGGGGCACTTTTGAAATTTTTATTTTTGACCAAAATTGACAGGTCCGGGGCTTAGGGAATTTCTCATATGCCACAAAACGGTTGAAGCTCCTGTTCAAAAATGATGCTCCGAAATCAACTTGTCACCTAAGTGATACATTTTGGGATAGTACCTAAAGTTTAAAGCAGAAATTGGGGCACTTTTGAAATTTTCATTTTTGACCAAAATCGACAGGTCCGGGGCTTAGGGAATTTCTCATATGCCACAAAACGGTTGAAGATCCTGTACAAAAATGATGCTCCGAAATCAACTTCTGTCACCTAAGTGATACATTTTGGGATAGTACCTAAAGTTTAAAGCAGAAATTGGGGCACTTTTGAAATTTTCATTTTTGACCAAAATCGACAGGTCCGGGCCTTAGGGAATTTCTCATCTGCCACAAAACGGTTGAAGCTCCTGTTCAAAAATGATGCTCCGAAATCAACTTCTTTTAACTTAGTGATACATTTTGGGATAGTACCTGAAGTTTAAAGCAGAAATTGGGGCACTTTTGAAATTTTCATTTTTGACTAAAATCGACAGGTCCGGGGCTTAGGGAATTTCTCATATGCCACAAAACGGTTGAAGCTCCTGTTCAAAAATGATGCTCCAAAATCAACTTCTGTCACCTTAGTGATACATTTTGGGATAGTACATAAAGTTTAAAGCAGAAATTGGGGCACTTTTGAAATTTTCATTTTTGACCAAAATTGACTGGTCCGGGGCTTAGGGAACTTCTCATATGCCACAAAACGGTTGAAGCTACTGTTCAAAAATGATGCTCCGAAATCAACTTCTGTCACCTTAGTGATACATTTTGGGATAGTACCTGAAGTTTAAAGTAGAAATTGGGGCACTTTTGAAATTTTCATTTTTGACCAAAATCGACAGGGGCGGGGCTTAGGGAATTTCTCATATGCCACAAAATGGTTGAAGCTCCTGTTCAAAAATGATGCTCTGAAATCAACTTCTGTCACCTTAGTGATACATTTTGGGATAGTACCTAAAGTTTAAAGCAGAAATTGGGGCACTTTTTAAATTTTCATTTTTGACCAAAATCGACAGGTCCGGGGCTTAGGGATTTTCTCAAAAGCCACAAAACGGTTGAAGCTCCTGTTCAAAAATGATGCTCCGAAATCAACTTCTGTCACCTTAGTGATACATTTTGGGATAGTACCTGAAGTTTAAAGCAGAAATTGGGGCACTTTTGAAATTTTCATTTTTGACCAAAATCAACAGGTCCGGGGCTTAGCGAATTTCTCATATGCCACAAAACGGTTGAAGATCCTGTACAAAAATGATGCTCCGAAATCAACTTCTGTCACCTAAGTGATACATTTTGGGATAGTACCTAAAGTTTAAAGCAGAAATTGGGGCACTTTTGAAATTTTCATTTTTGACCAAAATCGACAGGTCTGGGGCTTAGGGAATTTCTCATATGCCACAAAACGGTTGAAGCTCAAGTTAAAAAATGATGCTTCGAAATCAACTTCTGTCACCTTAGTGATACATTTTGGGATAGTACCTGAAGTTTAAAGCAGAAATTGGGGCACTTTTGAAATTTTCATTTTTGACCAAAATCGACAGGTTTAGGGCTTAGGGAATTTCTCATATGCCACAAAACGGTTGAAGATCCTGTACAAAAATGATGCTCCGAAATCAACTTCTGTCACCTAAGTGATACGTTTTGGGATAGTACCTAAAGTTTAAAGCAGAAATTGGGGCACTTTTGACATTTTCATTTTTTACCAAAATCGACAGGTCCGGGGCTTAGGGAATGTCTCATATGCCACAAAACAGTTGAAGCTCCTGTTCAAAAATGATGCTCTGAAATCAACTTCTGTCACCTTAGTGATACATTTTGGGATAGTACCTAAAGTTTAAAGCAGAAATTGGGGCACTTTTGAAATTTTCATTTTTGACCAAAATCGACAGGTCCGGGGCTTAGGGAATTTCTCATATGCCACAAAACGGTTGAAGCTCCTGTTCAAAAATGATGCTCCGAAATCAACTTCTGTCACCTAAGTGATACATTTTGGGATAGTACCTAAAGTTTAAAGCAGAAATTGGGGCACTTTTGAAATTTTCATTTTTGACCAAAATCGACAGGTCCGGGGCTTAGGGAATTTTTCATTTGCCACAAAACGGTTGAAGCTCCTGTTCAAAAATGATGCTCCGAAATCAACTTCTGTCACCTAAGTGATACATTTTGGGATAGTACCTAAAGTTTAAAGCAGAAATTGGGGCACTTTTGAAATTTTCATTTTTGACCAAAATCGACAGGTCCGGGGCTTAGGGAATTTCTCATATGCCACAAAACGGTTGAAGATCCTGTACAAAAATGATGCTCCGAAATCAACTTCTGTCACCTTAGTGATACATTTTGAGATAGTACCTAAAGTTTAAAGCAGAAATTGGGGCACTTTTGAAATTTTAATTTTTGACCAAAATCGACAGGTTTAGGGCTTAGGGAATTTCTCATATGCCACAAAACGGTTGAAGATCCTGTACAAAAATGATGCTCCGAAATCAACTTCTGTCACCTAAGTGATACATTTTGGGATAGTACCTAAAGTTTAAAGCAGAAATTGGAGCACTTTTGACATTTTCATTTTTTACCAAAATCGACAGGTCCGGGGCTTAGGGAATGTCTCATATGCCACAAAACAGTTGAAGCTCCTGTTCAAAAATGATGCTCTGAAATCAACTTCTGTCACCTTAGTGATACATTTTGGGATAGTACCTAAAGTTTAAAGCAGAAATTGGGGCACTTTTGAAATTTTCATTTTTGACCTAAATCGACAGGTCCGGGGCTTAGGGAATTTTTCATATGCCACAAAACGGTTGAAGCTCCTGTTCAAAAATGATGCTCCGAAATCAACTTCTGTCACCTAAGTGATACATTTTGGGATAGTACCTAAAGTTTAAAGCAGAAATTGGGGCACTTTTGAAATTTTCATTTTTGACCAAAATCGACAGGTCCGGGGCTTAGGGAATTTCTCATATGCCACAAAACGGTTGAAGCTCCTGTTCAAAAATGATGCTCCGAAATCAACTTCTGTCACCTAAGTGATACATTTTGGGATAGTACCTAAAGTTTAAAGCAGAAATTGGGGCACTTTTGAAATTTTCATTTTTGACCAAAATCGACAGGTCCGGGGCTTAGGGAATTTTTCATTTGCCACAAAACGGTTGAAGCTCCTGTTCAAAAATGATGCTCCGAAATCAACTTCTGTCACCTAAGTGATACATTTTGGGATAGTACCTAAAGTTTAAAGCAGAAATTGGGGCACTTTTGAAATTTTCATTTTTGACCAAAATCGACAGGTCCGGGGCTTAGGGAATTTCTCATATGCCACAAAACGGTTGAAGATCCTGTACAAAAATGATGCTCCGAAATCAACTTCTGTCACCTTAGTGATACATTTTGAGATAGTACCTAAAGTTTAAAGCAGAAATTGGGGCACTTTTGAAATTTTAATTTTTGACCAAAATCGACAGGTTTAGGGCTTAGGGAATTTCTCATATGCCACAAAACGGTTGAAGATCCTGTACAAAAATGATGCTCCGAAATCAACTTCTGTCACCTTAGTGATACATTTTGGGATAGTACCTGAAGTTTAAAGCAGAAATTGGGGCACTTTTGAAATTTTCATTTTTGACCAAAATCAACAGGTCCGGGGCTTAGCGAATTTCTCATATGCCACAAAACGGTTGAAGATCCTGTACAAAAATGATGCTCCGAAATCAACTTCTGTCACCTAAGTGATACATTTTGGGATAGTACCTAAAGTTTAAAGCAGAAATTGGGGCACTTTTGAAATTTTCATTTTTGACCAAAATCGACAGGTCTGGGGCTTAGGGAATTTCTCATATGCCACAAAACGGTTGAAGCTCAAGTTAAAAAATGATGCTTCGAAATCAACTTCTGTCACCTTAGTGATACATTTTGGGATAGTACCTGAAGTTTAAAGCAGAAATTGGGGCACTTTTGAAATTTTCATTTTTGACCAAAATCGACAGGTTTAGGGCTTAGGGAATTTCTCATATGCCACAAAACGGTTGAAGATCCTGTACAAAAATGATGCTCCGAAATCAACTTCTGTCACCTAAGTGATACGTTTTGGGATAGTACCTAAAGGTTAAAGCAGAAATTGGGGCACTTTTGACATTTTCATTTTTTACCAAAATCGACAGGTCCGGGGCTTAGGGAATGTCTCATATGCCACAAAACAGTTGAAGCTCCTGTTCAAAAATGATGCTCTGAAATCAACTTCTGTCACCTTAGTGATACATTTTGGGATAGTACCTAAAGTTTAAAGCAGAAATTGGGGCACTTTTGAAATTTTCATTTTTGACCAAAATCGACAGGTCCGGGGCTTAGGGAATTTCTCATATGCCACAAAACGGTTGAAGCTCCTGTTCAAAAATGATGCTCCGAAATCAACTTCTGTCACCTAAGTGATACATTTTGGGATAGTACCTAAAGTTTAAAGCAGAAATTGGGGCACTTTTGAAATTTTCATTTTTGACCAAAATCGACAGGTCCGGGGCTTAGGGAATTTTTCATTTGCCACAAAACGGTTGAAGCTCCTGTTCAAAAATGATGCTCCGAAATCAACTTCTGTCACCTAAGTGATACATTTTGGGATAGTACCTAAAGTTTAAAGCAGAAATTGGGGCACTTTTGAAATTTTCATTTTTGACCAAAATCGACAGGTCCGGGGCTTAGGGAATTTCTCATATGCCACAAAACGGTTGAAGATCCTGTACAAAAATGATGCTCCGAAATCAACTTCTGTCACCTTAGTGATACATTTTGAGATAGTACCTAAAGTTTAAAGCAGAAATTGGGGCACTTTTGAAATTTTAATTTTTGACCAAAATCGACAGGTTTAGGGCTTAGGGAATTTCTCATATGCCACAAAACGGTTGAAGATCCTGTACAAAAATGATGCTCCGAAATCAACTTCTGTCACCTAAGTGATACATTTTGGGATAGTACCTAAAGTTTAAAGCAGAAATTGGAGCACTTTTGACATTTTCATTTTTTACCAAAATCGACAGGTCCGGGGCTTAGGGAATGTCTCATATGCCACAAAACAGTTGAAGCTCCTGTTCAAAAATGATGCTCTGAAATCAACTTCTGTCACCTTAGTGATACATTTTGGGATAGTACCTAAAGTTTAAAGCAGAAATTGGGGCACTTTTGAAATTTTCATTTTTGACCTAAATCGACAGGTCCGGGGCTTAGGGAATTTTTCATATGCCACAAAACGGTTGAAGCTCCTGTTCAAAAATGATGCTCCGAAATCAACTTCTGTCACCTAAGTGATACATTTTGGGATAGTACCTAAAGTTTAAAGCAGAAATTGGGGCACTTTTGAAATTTTCATTTTTGACCAAAATCGACAGGTCCGGGGCTTAGGGAATTTCTCATATGCCACAAAACGGTTGAAGCTCCTGTTCAAAAATGATGCTCCGAAATCAACTTCTGTCACCTAAGTGATACATTTTGGGATAGTACCTAAAGTTTAAAGCAGAAATTGGGGCACTTTTGAAATTTTCATTTTTGACCAAAATCGACAGGTCCGGGGCTTAGGGAATTTTTCATTTGCCACAAAACGGTTGAAGCTCCTGTTCAAAAATGATGCTCCGAAATCAACTTCTGTCACCTAAGTGATACATTTTGGGATAGTACCTAAAGTTTAAAGCAGAAATTGGGGCACTTTTGAAATTTTCATTTTTGACCAAAATCGACAGGTCCGGGGCTTAGGGAATTTCTCATATGCCACAAAACGGTTGAAGATCCTGTACAAAAATGATGCTCCGAAATCAACTTCTGTCACCTTAGTGATACATTTTGAGATAGTACCTAAAGTTTAAAGCAGAAATTGGGGCACTTTTGAAATTTTAATTTTTGACCAAAATCGACAGGTTTAGGGCTTAGGGAATTTCTCATATGCCACAAAACGGTTGAAGATCCTGTACAAAAATGATGCTCCGAAATCAACTTCTGTCACCTAAGTGATACATTTTGGGATAGTACCTAAAGTTTAAAGCAGAAATTGGAGCACTTTTGACATTTTCATTTTTTACCAAAATCGACAGGTCCGGGGCTTAGGGAATGTCTCATATGCCACAAAACAGTTGAAGCTCCTGTTCAAAAATGATGCTCTGAAATCAACTTCTGTCACCTTAGTGATACATTTTGGGATAGTACCTAAAGTTTAAAGCAGAAATTGGGGCACTTTTGAAATTTTCATTTTTGACCTAAATCGACAGGTCCGGGGCTTAGGGAATTTTTCATATGCCACAAAACGGTTGAAGCTCCTGTTCAAAAATGATGCTCCGAAATCAACTTCTGTCACCTAAGTGATACATTTTGGGATAGTACCTAAAGTTTAAAGCAGAAATTGGGGCACTTTTGAAATTTTCATTTTTGACCAAAATCGACAGGTTTAAGCCTTAGGGAATTTCTCATATGCCACAAAACGGTTGAAGATCCTGTACAAAAATGATGCTCCGAAATCAACTTCTGTCACCTAAGTGATACGTTTTGGGATAGTACCTAAAGTTTAAAGCAGAAATTGGGGCACTTTTGACATTTTCATTTTTTACCAAAATCGACAGGTCCGGGGCTTAGGGAATGTCTCATATGCCACAAAACAGTTGAAGCTCCTGTTCAAAAATGATGCTCTGAAATCAACTTCTGTCACCTTAGTGATACATTTTGGGATAGTACCTAAAGTTTAAAGCAGAAATTGGGGCACTTTTGAAATTTTCATTTTTGACCAAAATCGACAGGTCCGGGGCTTAGGGAATTTCTCATATGCCACAAAACGGTTGAAGCTCCTGTTCAAAAATGATGCTCCGAAATCAACTTCTGTCACCTAAGTGATACATTTTGGGATAGTAAATAAAGTTTAAAGCAGAAATTGGGGCACTTTTGAAATTTTCATTTTTGACCAAAATCGACAGGTCCGGGGCTTAGGGAATTTCTCATATGCCACAAAACGGTTGAAGATCCTGTACAAAAATGATGCTCCGAAATTTACTTCTGTCACCTAAGTGATACATTTTGGGATAGTACCTAAAGTTTAAAGCAGAAATTGGGGCACTTTTGAAATTTTCATTTTTGACCAAAATCGACAGGTCCGGGGCTTAGGGAATTTCTCATATGCCACAAAACGGTTGAAGATCCTGTACAAAAATGATGCTCCGGAATCAACTTCTGTCACCTAAGTGATACATTTTGGGATAGTACCTAAAGTTTAAAGCAGAAATTGGGGCACTTTTGAAATTTTCATTTTTGACCAAAATCGACAGGTCCGGGGCTTAGGGAATTTCTCATCTGCCACAAAACGGTTGAAGCTCCTGTTCAAAAATGATGCTCCGAAATCAACTTCTTTTAACTTAGTGATACATTTTGGGATAGTACCTGAAGTTTAAAGCAGAAATTGGGGCACTTTTGAAATTTTCATTTTTGACTAAAATCGACAGGTCCGGGGCTTAGGGAATTTCTCATATGCCACAAAACGGTTGAAGCTCCTGTTCAAAAATGATGCTCCGAAATCAACTTCTGTCACCTAAGTGATACATTTTGGGATAGTACCTAAAGTTTAAAGCAGAAATTGGGGCACTTTTGAAATTTTCATTTTTGACCAAAATCGACAGGTCCGGGGCTTAGGGAATTTCTCATATGCCACAAAACGGTTGTAGATCCTGTACAAAAATGATGCTCCGAAATCAACTTCTGTCACCTAAGTGATACATTTTGGGATAGTACCTAAAGTTTAAAGCAGAAATTGGGGCACTTTTGAAATTTTCATTTTTGACCAAAATCGACAGGTCCGGGGCTTAGGGAATTTCTCATCTGCCACAAAACGGTTGAAGCTCCTGTTCAAAAATGATGCTCCGAAATCAACTTCTTTTAACTTAGTGATACATTTTGGGATAGTACCTGAAGTTTAAAGCAGAAATTGGGGCACTTTTGAAATTTTCATTTTTGACTAAAATCGACAGGTCCGGGGCTTAGGGAATTTCTCATATGCCACAAAACGGTTGAAGCTCCTGTTCAAAAATGATGCTCCAAAATCAACTTCTGTCACCTTAGTGATACATTTTGGGATAGTACCTGAAGTTTAAAGTAGAAATTGGGGCACTTTTGAAATTTTCATTTTTGACCAAAATCTACAGGGGCGGGGCTTAGGGAATTTCTCATATGCCACAAAACGGTTGAAGCTCCTGTTCAAAAATGATGCTCTGAAATCAACTTCTGTCACCTTAGTGATACATTTTGGGATAGTACCTAAAGTTTAAAGCAGAAATTGGGGCACTTTTTAAATTTTCATTTTTGACCAAAATCGACAGGTCCGGGGCTTAGGGATTTTCTCAAAAGCCACAAAACGGTTGAAGCTCCTGTTCAAAAATGATGCTCCGAAATCAACTTCTGTCACCTTAGTGATACATTTTGGGATAGTACCTGAAGTTTAAAGCAGAAATTGGGGCACTTTTGAAATTTTCATTTTTGACCAAAATCAACAGGTCCGGGGCTTAGCGAATTTCTCATATGCCACAAAACGGTTGAAGATCCTGTACAAAAATGATGCTCCGAAATCAACTTCTGTCACCTAAGTGATACATTTTGGGATAGTACCTAAAGTTTAAAGCAGAAATTGGGGCACTTTTGAAATTTTCATTTTTGACCAAAATCGACAGGTCCGGGGCTTAGGGAATTTCTCATATGCCACAAAACGGTTGAAGCTCCTGTTCAAAAATGATGCTCCGAAATCAACTTCTGTCACCTAAGTGATACATTTTGGGATAGTACCTAAAGTTTAAAGCAGAAATTGGGGCACTTTTGAAATTTTCATTTTTGACCAAAATCGACAGGTCCGGGGCTTAGGGAATTTCTCATCTGCCACAAAACGGTTGAAGCTCCTGTTCAAAAATGATGCTCCGAAATCAACTTCTTTTAACTTAGTGATACATTTTGGGATAGTACCTGAAGTTTAAAGCAGAAATTGGGGCACTTTTGAAATTTTAATTTTTGACTAAAATCGACAGGTCCGGGGCTTAGGGAATTTCTCATATGCCACAAAACGGTTGAAGCTCCTGTTCAAAAATGATGCTCCGAAATCAACTTCTGTCACCTAAGTGATACATTTTGGGATAGTACCTAAAGTTTAAAGCAGAAATTGGGGCACTTTTGAAATTTTCATTTTTGACCAAAATCGACAGGTCCGGGGCTTAGGGAATTTCTCATATGCCACAAAACGGTTGAAGATCCTGTACAAAAATGATGCTCCGAAATCAACTTCTGTCACCTAAGTGATACATTTTGGGATAGTACCTAAAGTTTAAAGCAGAAATTGGGGCACTTTTTAAATTTTCATTTTTGACCAAAATCGACAGGTCCGGGGCTTAGGGAATTTCTCATCTGCCACAAAACGGTTGAAGCTCCTGTTCAAAAATGATGCTCCGAAATCAACTTCTTTTAACTTAGTGATACATTTTGGGATAGTACCTGAAGTTTAAAGCAGAAATTGGGGCACTTTTGAAATTTTCATTTTTGACCAAAATCGACAGGTCCGGGGCTTAGGGAATTTCTCATATGCCACAAAACGGTTGAAGATCCTGTACAAAAATGATGCTCCGAAATCAACTTCTGTCACCTAAGTGATACATTTTGGGATAGTACCTAAAGTTTAAAGCAGAAATTGGGGCACTTTTGAAATTTTCATTTTTGACCAAAATCGACAGGTCCGGGGCTTAGGGAATTTCTCATCTGCCACAAAACGGTTGAAGCTCCTGTTCAAAAATGATGCTCCGAAATCAACTTCTTTTAACTTAGTGATACATTTTGGGATAGTACCTGAAGTTTAAAGCAGAAATTGGGGCACTTTTGAAATTTTCATTTTTGACTAAAATCGACAGGTCCGGGGCTTAGGGAATTTCTCATATGCCACAAAACGGTTGAAGCTCCTGTTCAAAAATGATGCTCCGAAATCAACTTCTGTCACCTAAGTGATACATTTTGGGATAGTACCTAAAGTTTAAAGCAGAAATTGGGGCACTTTTGAAATTTTCATTTTTGACCAAAATCGACAGGTCCGGGGCTTAGGGAATTTCTCATATGCCACAAAACGGTTGAAGATCCTGTACAAAAATGATGCTCCGAAATCAACTTCTGTCACCTAAGTGATACATTTTGGGATAGTACCTAAAGTTTAAAGCAGAAATTGCGGCACTTTTGAAATTTTCATTTTTGACCAAAATCGACAGGTCCGGGGCTTAGGGAATTTCTCATCTGCCACAAAACGGTTGAAGCTCCTGTTCAAAAATGATGCTCCGAAATCAACTTCTTTTAACTTAGTGATACATTTTGGGATAGTACCTGAAGTTTAAAGCAGAAATTGGGGCACTTTTGAAATTTTCATTTTTGACTAAAATCGACAGGTCCGGGGCTTAGGGAATTTCTCATATGCCACAAAACGGTTGAAGCTCCTGTTCAAAAATGATGCTCCGAAATCAACTTCTGTCACCTAAGTGATACATTTTGGGATAGTACCTAAAGTTTAAAGCAGAAATTGGGGCACTTTTGAAATTTTCATTTTTGACCAAAATCGACAGGTCCGGGGCTTAGGGAATTTCTCATATGCCACAAAACGGTTGAAGATCCTGTACAAAAATGATGCTCCGAAATCAACTTCTGTCACCTAAGTGATACATTTTGGGATAGTACCTAAAGTTTAAAGCAGAAATTGGGGCACTTTTGAAATTTTCATTTTTGACCAAAATCGACAGGTCCGGGGCTTAGGGAATTTCTCATCTGCCACAAAACGGTTGAAGCTCCTGTTCAAAAATGATGCTCCGAAATAAACTTCTTTTAACTTAGTGATACATTTTGGGATAGTAACTGAAGTTTAAAGCAGAAATTGGGGCACTTTTGAAATTTTCATTTTTGACTAAAATCGACAGGTCCGGGGCTTAGGGAATTTCTCATATGCCACAAAACGGTTGAAGCTCCTGTTCAAAAATGATGCTCCGAAATCAACTTCTGTCACCTAAGTGATACATTTTGGGATAGTACCTAAAGTTTAAAGCAGAAATTGGGGCACTTTTGAAATTTTCATTTTTGACCAAAATCGACAGGTCCGGGGCTTAGGGAATTTCTCATATGCCACAAAACGGTTGAAGATCCTGTACAAAAATGATGCTCCGAAATCAACTTCTGTCACCTAAGTGATACATTTTGGGATAGTACCTAAAGTTTAAAGCAGAAATTGGGGCACTTTTGAAATTTTCATTTTTGACCAAAATCGACAGGTCCGGGGCTTAGGGAATTTCTCATATGCCACAAAACGGTTGAAGATCCTGTACAAAAATGATGCTCCGAAATCAACTTCTGTCACCTAAGTGATACATTTTGGGATAGTACCTAAAGTTTAAAGCAGAAATTGGGGCACTTTTGAAATTTTCATTTTTGACCAAAATCGACAGGTCCGGGGCTTAGGGAATTTCTCATCTGCCACAAAACGGTTGAAGCTCCTGTTCAAAAATGATGCTCCGAAATCAACTTCTTTTAACTTAGTGATACATTTTGGGATAGTACCTGAAGTTTAAAGCAGAAATTGGGGCACTTTTGAAATTTTCATTTTTGACTAAAATCGACAGGTCCGGGGCTTAGGGAATTTCTCATATGCCACAAAACGGTTGAAGCTCCTGTTCAAAAATGATGCTCCAAAATCAACTTCTGTCACCTTAGTGATACATTTTGGGATAGTACATAAAGTTTAAAGTAGAAATTGGGGCACTTTTGAAATTTTCATTTTTGACCAAAATTGACTGGTCCGGGGCTTAGGGAACTTCTCATATGCTACAAAACGGTTGAAGCTACTGTTCAAAAATGATGCTCCGAAATCAACTTCTGTCACCTTAGTGATACATTTTGGGATAGTACCTGAAGTTTAAAGTAGAAATTGGGGCACTTTTGAAATTTTCATTTTTGACCAAAATCGACAGGGGCGGGGCTTAGGGAATTTCTCATATGCCACAAAACGGTTGAAGCTCCTGTTCAAAAATGATGCTCTGAAATCAACTTCTGTCACCTTAGTGATACATTTTGGGATAGTACCTAAAGTTTAAAGCAGAAATTGGGGCACTTTTTAAATTTTCATTTTTGACCAAAATCGACAGGTCCGGGGCTTAGGGATTTTCTCAAAAACCACAAAACGGTTGAAGCTCCTGTTCAAAAATGATGCTCCAAAATCAACTTCTGTCACCTTAGTGATACATTTTGGGATAGTACCTAAAGTTTAAAGCAGAAATTGGGGCACTTTTGAAATTTTCATTTTTGACCAAAATCGACAGGTCCGGGGCTTAGGGAATTTCTCATCTGCCACAAAACGGTTGAAGCTCCTGTTCAAAAATGATGCTCCGAAATCAACTTCTTTTAACTTAGTGATACATTTTGGGATAGTACCTGAAGTTTAAAGCAGAAATTGGGGCACTTTTGAAATTTTCATTTTTGACCAAAATCGACAGGTCCGGGGCTTAGGGAATTTCTCATATGCCACAAAACGGTTGAAGCTCCTGTTCAAAAATGATGCTCCAAAATCAACTTCTGTCACCTTAGTGATACATTTTGGGATAGTACCTAAAGTTTAAAGCAGAAATTGGGGCACTTTTGAAATTTTCATTTTTGACCAAAATCGACAGGTCCGGGGCTTAGGGAATTTCTCATATGCCACAAAACGGTTGAAGCTCCTGTTCAAAAATGATGCTCCAAAATCAACTTCTGTCACCTTAGTGATACATTTTGGGATAGTACCTAAAGTTTAAAGCAGAAATTGGGGCACTTTTGAAATTTTCATTTTTGACCAAAATCGACAGGTCCGGGGCTTAGGGAATTTCTCATATGCCACAAAACGGTTGAAGCTCCTGTTCAAAAATGATGCTCCGAAATCAACTTCTGTCACCTAAGTGATACATTTTGGGATAGTAAATAAAGTTTAAAGCAGAAATTGGGGCACTTTTGAAATTTTCATTTTTGACCAAAATCGACAGGTCCGGGGCTTAGGGAATTTCTCATATGCCACAAAACGGTTGAAGATCCTGTACAAAAATGATGCTCCGAAATCAACTTCTGTCACCTAAGTGATACATTTTGGGATAGTACCTAAAGTTTAAAGCAGAAATTGGGGCACTTTTGAAATTTTCATTTTTGACCAAAATCGACAGGTCCGGGGCTTAGGGAATTTCTCATCTGCCACAAAACGGTTGAAGCTCCTGTTCAAAAATGATGCTCTGAAATCAACTTCTTTTAACTTAGTGATACATTTTGGGATAGTACCTGAAGTTTAAAGCAGAAATTGGGGCACTTTTGAAATTTTCATTTTTGACTAAAATCGACAGGTCCGGGGCGTTTATAGAATTTCTCATATGCCACAAAACGGTTGAAGCTCCTGTTCAAAAATGATGCTCCAAAATCAACTTCTGTCACCTTAGTGATACATTTTGGGATAGTACATAAAGTTTAAAGCAGAAATTGGGGCACTTTTGAAATTTTCATTTTTGACCAAAATCGAATGGTCCGGGGCTTAGGGAATTTCTCATATGCCACAAAACGGTTGAAGCTCCTGTTCAAAAATGATGCTCCGAAATCAACTTCTGTCACCTAAGTGATACATTTTGGGATAGTACCTAAAGTTTAAAGCAGAAATTGGGGCACTTTTGAAATTTTCATTTTTGACCAAAATCGACAGGTCCGGGGCTTAGGGATTTTCTCATCTGCCACAAAACGGTTGAAGCTCCTGTTCAAAAATGATGCTCCGAAATCAACTTCTTTTAACTTAGTGATACATTTTGGGATAGTACCTGAAGTTTAAAGCAGAAATTGGGGCACTTTTGAAATTTTCATTTTTGACTAAAATCGACAGGTCCGGGGCTTAGGGAATTTCTCATATGCCACAAAACGGTTGAAGCTCCTGTTCAAAAATGATGCTCCGAAATCAACTTCTGTCACCTAAGTGATACATTTTGGGATAGTACATAAAGTTTAAAGCAGAAATTGGGGCACTTTTGAAATTTTCATTTTTGACCAAAATCGACAGGTCCGGGACTTAGGGAATTTCTCATATGCCACAAAACGGTTGAAGATCCTGTACAAAAATGATGCTCCGAAATCAACTTCTGTCACCTAAGTGATACATTTTGGGATAGTACCTAAAGTTTAAAGCAGAAATTGGGGCACTTTTGAAATTTTCATTTTTGACCAAAATCGACAGGTCCGGGGCTTAGGGAATTTCTCATCTGCCACAAAACGGTTGAAGCTCCTGTTCAAAAATGATGCTCCGAAATCAACTTCTTTTAACTTAGTGATACATTTTGGGATAGTACCTGAAGTTTAAAGCAGAAATTGGGGCACTTTTGAAATTTTCATTTTTGACCAAAATCAACAGGTCCGGGGCTTAGCGAATTTCTCATATGCCACAAAACGGTTGAAGATCCTGTACAAAAATGATGCTCCGAAATCAACTTCTGTCACCTAAGTGATACATTTTGGGATAGTACCTAAAGTTTAAAGCAGAAATTGGGGCACTTTTGAAATTTTCATTTTTGACCAAAATCGACAGGTCTGGGGCTTAGGGAATTTCTCATATGCCACAAAACGGTTGAAGCTCCTGTTAAAAAATGATGCTTCGAAATAAACTTCTGTCACCTTAGTGATACATTTTGGGATAGTACCTGAAGTTTAAAGCAGAAATTGGGGCACTTTTGAAATTTTCATTTTTGACCAAAATCGACAGGTTTAGGGCTTAGGGAATTTCTCATATGCCACAAAACGGTTGAAGATCCTGTACAAAAATGATGCTCCGAAATCAACTTCTGTCACCTAAGTGATACGTTTTGGGATAGTACCTAAAGTTTAAAGCAGAAATTGGGGCACTTTTGAAATTTTCATTTTTTACCAAAATCGACAGGTCCGGGGCTTAGGGAATGTCTCATATGCCACAAAACAGTTGAAGCTCCTGTTCAAAAATGATGCTCTGAAATCAACTTCTGTCACCTTAGTGATACATTTTGGGATAGTACCTAAAGTTTAAAGCAGAAATTGGGGCACTTTTGAAATTTTCATTTTTGACCAAAATCGACAGGTCCGGGGCTTAGGGAATTTCTCATATGCCACAAAACGGTTGAAGCTCCTGTTCAAAAATGATGCTCCAAAATCAACTTCTGTCACCTTAGTGATACATTTTGGGATAGTACCTAAAGTTTAAAGCAGAAATTGGGGCACTTTTGAAATTTTCATTTTTGACCAAAATCGACAGGTCCGGGGCTTAGGGAATTTCTCATCTGCCACAAAACGGTTGAAGCTCCTGTTCAAAAATGATGCTCCGAAATCAACTTCTTTTAACTTAGTGATACATTTTGGGATAGTACCTGAAGTTTAAAGCAGAAATTGGGGCACTTTTGAAATTTTCATTTTTGACCAAAATCGACAGGTCCGGGGCTTAGGGAATTTCTCATATGCCACAAAACGGTTGAAGCTCCTGTTCAAAAATGATGCTCCAAAATCAACTTCTGTCACCTTAGTGATACATTTTGGGATAGTACCTAAAGTTTAAAGCAGAAATTGGGGCACTTTTGAAATTTTCATTTTTGACCAAAATCGACAGGTCCGGGGCTTAGGGAATTTCTCATATGCCACAAAACGGTTGAAGCTCCTGTTCAAAAATGATGCTCCAAAATCAACTTCTGTCACCTTAGTGATACATTTTGGGATAGTACCTAAAGTTTAAAGCAGAAATTGGGGCACTTTTGAAATTTTCATTTTTGACCAAAATCGACAGGTCCGGGGCTTAGGGAATTTCTCATATGCCACAAAACGGTTGAAGCTCCTGTTCAAAAATGATGCTCCGAAATAAACTTCTGTCACCTAAGTGATACATTTTGGGATAGTAAATAAAGTTTAAAGCAGAAATTGGGGCACTTTTGAAATTTTCATTTTTGACCAAAATCGACAGGTCCGGGGCTTAGGGAATTTCTCATATGCCACAAAACGGTTGAAGATCCTGTACAAAAATGATGCTCCGAAATCAACTTCTGTCACCTAAGTGATACATTTTGGGATAGTACCTAAAGTTTAAAGCAGAAATTGGGGCACTTTTGAAATTTTCATTTTTGACCAAAATCGACAGGTCCGGGGCTTAGGGAATTTCTCATCTGCCACAAAACGGTTGAAGCTCCTGTTCAAAAATGATGCTCCGAAATCAACTTCTTTTAACTTAGTGATACATTTTGGGATAGTACCTGAAGTTTAAAGCAGAAATTGGGGCACTTTTGAAATTTTCATTTTTGACTAAAATCGACAGGTCCGGGGCGTTTATAGAATTTCTCATATGCCACAAAACGGTTGAAGCTCCTGTTCAAAAATGATGCTCCAAAATCAACTTCTGTCACCTTAGTGATACATTTTGGGATAGTACATAAAGTTTAAAGCAGAAATTGGGGCACTTTTGAAATTTTCATTTTTGACCAAAATCGAATGGTCCGGGGCTTAGGGAATTTCTCATATGCCACAAAACGGTTGAAGCTCCTGTTCAAAAATGATGCTCCGAAATCAACTTCTGTCACCTAAGTGATACATTTTGGGATAGTACCTAAAGTTTAAAGCAGAAATTGGGGCACTTTTGAAATTTTCATTTTTGACCAAAATCGACAGGTCCGGGGCTTAGGGATTTTCTCATCTGCCACAAAACGGTTGAAGCTCCTGTTCAAAAATGATGCTCCGAAATCAACTTCTTTTAACTTAGTGATACATTTTGGGATAGTACCTGAAGTTTAAAGCAGAAATTGGGGCACTTTTGAAATTTTCATTTTTGACTAAAATCGACAGGTCCGGGGCTTAGGGAATTTCTCATATGCCACAAAACGGTTGAAGCTCCTGTTCAAAAATGATGCTCCGAAATCAACTTCTGTCACCTAAGTGATACATTTTGGGATAGTACATAAAGTTTAAAGCAGAAATTGGGGCACTTTTGAAATTTTCATTTTTGACCAAAATCGACAGGTCCGGGACTTAGGGAATTTCTCATATGCCACAAAACGGTTGAAGATCCTGTACAAAAATGATGCTCCGAAATCAACTTCTGTCACCTAAGTGATACATTTTGGGATAGTACCTAAAGTTTAAAGCAGAAATTGGGGCACTTTTGAAATTTTCATTTTTGACCAAAATCGACAGGTCCGGGGCTTAGGGAATTTCTCATCTGCCACAAAACGGTTGAAGCTCCTGTTCAAAAATGATGCTCCGAAATCAACTTCTTTTAACTTAGTGATACATTTTGGGATAGTACCTGAAGTTTAAAGCAGAAATTGGGGCACTTTTGAAATTTTCATTTTTGACTAAAATCGACAGGTCCGGGGCGTTTATAGAATTTCTCATATGCCACAAAACGGTTGAAGCTCCTGTTCAAAAATGATGCTCCAAAATCAACTTCTGTCACCTTAGTGATACATTTTGGGATAGTACATAAAGTTTAAAGCAGAAATTGGGGCACTTTTGAAATTTTCATTTTTGACCAAAATCGACTGGTCCGGGGCTTAGGGAATTTCTCATATGCCACAAAACGGTTGAAGCTCCTGTTCAAAAATGATGCTTCGAAATCAACTTCTGTCACCTAAGTGATACATTTTGGGATAGTACCTAAAGTTTAAAGCAGAAATTGGGGCACTTTTGAAATTTTCATTTTTGACCAAAATCGACAGGTCCGGGGCTTAGGGATTTTCTCATCTGCCACAAAACGGTTGAAGCTCCTGTTCAAAAATGATGCTCCGAAATCAACTTCTTTTAACTTAGTGATACATTTTGGGATAGTACCTGAAGTTTAAAGCAGAAATTGGGGCACTTTTGAAATTTTCATTTTTGACTAAAATCGACAGGTCCGGGGCTTAGGGAATTTCTCATATGCCACAAAACGGTTGAAGCTCCTGTTCAAAAATGATGCTCCGAAATCAACTTCTGTCACCTAAGTGATACATTTTGGGATAGTACATAAAGTTTAAAGCAGAAATTGGGGCACTTTTGAAATTTTCATTTTTGACCAAAATCGACAGGTCCGGGACTTAGGGAATTTCTCATATGCCACAAAACGGTTGAAGATCCTGTACAAAAATGATGCTCCGAAATCAACTTCTGTCACCTAAGTGATACATTTTGGGATAGTACCTAAAGTTTAAAGCAGAAATTGGGGCACTTTTGAAATTTTCATTTTTGACCAAAATCGACAGGTCCGGGGCTTAGGGAATTTCTCATCTGCCACAAAACGGTTGAAGCTCCTGTTCAAAAATGATGCTCCGAAATCAACTTCTTTTAACTTAGTGATACATTTTGGGATAGTACCTGAAGTTTAAAGCAGAAATTGGGGCACTTTTGAAATTTTCATTTTTGACTAAAATCGACAGGTCCGGGGCTTAGGGAATTTCTCATATGCCACAAAACGGTTGAAGCTCCTGTTTAAAAATGATGCTCCAAAATCAACTTCTGTCACCTTAGTGATACATTTTGGGATAGTACATAAAGTTTAAAGCAGAAATTGGGGCACTTTTGAAATTTTCATTTTTGACCAAAATTGACTGGTCCGGGGCTTAGGGAACTTCTCATATGCCACAAAACGGTTGAAGCTACTGTTCAAAAATGATGCTCCGAAATCAACTTCTGTCACCTTAGTGATACATTTTGGGATAGTACCTGAAGTTTAAAGCAGAAATTGGGGCACTTTTGAAATTTTCATTTTTGACCAAAATCGACAGGGGCGGGGATTAGGGAATTTCTCACATGCCACAAAACGGTTGAAGCTCCTGTTCAAAAATGATGCTCCGAAATAAACTTCTGTCACCTTAGTGATACATTTTGGGATAGTACCTGAAGTTTAAAGCAGAAATTGGGGCACTTTTGAAATTTTCATTTTTGACCTAAATCGACAGGTCCGGGGCTTAGGGAATTTCTCATATGCCACAAAACGGTTGAAGCTCCTGTTCAAAAATGATGCTCCAAAATCAACTTCTGTCACCTTAGTGATACATTTTGGGATAGTACCTGAAGTTTAAAGCAGAAATTGGGGCACTTTTGAAATTTTCATTTTTGACCAAAATCGACAGGTCCGGGGCTTAGGGAATTTCTCATATGCCACAAAATGGTTGAAGCTCCTGTTCAAAAATGATGCTCCGAAATCAACTTCTGTCACCTTAGTGATACATTTTGGGATAGTACCTAAAGTTTAAAGCAGAAATTGGAGCACCTTTGAAATTTTCATTTTTGACCAAAATCGACAGGTCCGGTGCTTAGGGAATTTCTCATCTGCCACAAAACGGTTGAAGCTCCTGTTCAAAAATGATGCTCCGAAATCAACTTCTGTCACCTAAGTGATACATTTTGGGATAGTACCTAAAGTTTAAAGCAGAAATTGGGGCACTTTTGAAATATTCATTTTTGACCAAAATCGACAGGTCCGGGGCTTAGGGAATTTCTCATATGCCACAAAATGGTTGAAGCTCCTGTTCAATAATGATGCTCCAAAATCAACTTCAGTCACCTTAGTGATACATTGTGGGATAGTACCTGAAGTTTAAAGCAGAAATTGGGGCACTTTTGAAATTTTCATTTTTGACCAAAATCGAAATCAACTTCTGTCACCTAAGTGATACATTTTGGGATAGTACCTAAAGTTTAAAGCAGAAATTGGGGCACTTTTGAAATTTTCATTTTTGACCAAAATCGACAGGTCCGGGGCTTAGGGAATTTCTCATCTGCCACAAAACGGTTGAAGCTCCTGTTCAAAAATGATGCTCCGAAATCAACTTCTTTTAACTTAGTGATACATTTTGGGATAGTACCTGAAGTTTAAAGCAGAAATTGGGGCACTTTTGAAATTTTCATTTTTGACTAAAATCGACAGGTCCGGGGCTTAGGGAATTTCTCATATGCCACAAAACGGTTGAAGCTCCTGTTCAAAAATGATGCTCCAAAATCAACTTCTGTCACCTTAGTGATACATTTTGGGATAGTACATAAAGTTTAAAGCAGAAATTGGGGCACTTTTGAAATTTTCATTTTTGACCAAAATCGACTGGTCCGGGGCTTAGGGAATTTCTCATATGCCACAAAACGGTTGAAGCTCCTGTTCAAAAATGATGCTCCGAAATCAACTTCTGTCACCTAAGTGATACATTTTGGGATAGTACCTAAAGTTTAAATCAGAAATTGGGGCACTTTTGAAATTTTCATTTTTGACCAAAATCGACAGGTCCGGGGCTTAGGGAATTTCTCATATGCCACAAAACGGTTGAAGATCCTGTACAAAAATGATGCTCCGAAATCAACTTCTGTCACCTAAGTGATACATTTTGGGATAGTACCTAAAGTTTAAAGCAGAAATTGGGGCACTTTTGAAATTTTCATTTTTGACCAAAATCGACAGGTCCGGGGCTTAGGGAATTTCTCATCTGCCACAAAACGGTTGAAGCTCCTGTTCAAAAATGATTCTCCGAAATCAACTTCTTTTAACTTAGTGATACATTTTGGGATAGTACCTGAAGTTTAAAGCAGAAATTGGGGCACTTTTGAAATTTTCATTTTTGACTAAAATCGACAGGTCCGGGGCTTAGGGAATTTCTCATATGCCACAAAACGGTTGAAGATCCTGTACAAAAATGATGCTCCGAAATAAACTTCTGTCACCTTAGTGATACATTTTGGGATAGTACCTGAAGTTTAAAGCAGAAATTGGGGCACTTTTGAAATTTTCATTTTTGACCTAAATCGACAGGTCCGGGGCTTAGGGAATTTCTCATATGCCACAAAACGGTTGAAGCTCCTGTTCAAAAATGATGCTCCAAAATCAACTTCTGTCACCTTAGTGATACATTTTGGGATAGTACCTGAAGTTTAAAGCAGAAATTGGGGCACTTTTGAAATTTTCATTTTTGACCAAAATCGACAGGTCCGGGGCTTAGGGAATTTCTCATATGCCACAAAATGGTTGAAGCTCCTGTTCAAAAATGATGCTCCGAAATCAACTTCTGTCACCTTAGTGATACATTTTGGGATAGTACCTAAAGTTTAAAGCAGAAATTGGAGCACCTTTGAAATTTTCATTTTTGACCAAAATCGACAGGTCCGGTGCTTAGGGAATTTCTCATCTGCCACAAAACGGTTGAAGCTCCTGTTCAAAAATGATGCTCCGAAATCAACTTCTGTCACCTAAGTGATACATTTTGGGATAGTACCTAAAGTTTAAAGCAGAAATTGGGGTACTTTTGAAATATTCATTTTTGACCAAAATCGACAGGTCCGGGGCTTAGGGAATTTCTCATATGCCACAAAATGGTTGAAGCTCCTGTTCAATAATGATGCTCCAAAATCAACTTCAGTCACCTTAGTGATACATTGTGGGATAGTACCTGAAGTTTAAAGCAGAAATTGGGGCACTTTTGAAATTTTCATTTTTGACCAAAATCGAAATCAACTTCTGTCACCTAAGTGATACATTTTGGGATAGTACCTAAAGTTTAAAGCAGAAATTGGGGCACTTTTGAAATTTTCATTTTTGACCAAAATCGACAGGTCCGGGGCTTAGGGAATTTCTCATCTGCCACAAAACGGTTGAAGCTCCTGTTCAAAAATGATGCTCCGAAATCAACTTCTTTTAACTTAGTGATACATTTTGGGATAGTACCTGAAGTTTAAAGCAGAAATTGGGGCACTTTTGAAATTTTCATTTTTGACTAAAATCGACAGGTCCGGGGCTTAGGGAATTTCTCATATGCCACAAAACGGTTGAAGCTCCTGTTCAAAAATGATGCTCCAAAATCAACTTCTGTCACCTTAGTGATACATTTTGGGATAGTACATAAAGTTTAAAGCAGAAATTGGGGCACTTTTGAAATTTTCATTTTTGACCAAAATCGACTGGTCCGGGGCTTAGGGAATTTCTCATATGCCACAAAACGGTTGAAGCTCCTGTTCAAAAATGATGCTCCGAAATCAACTTCTGTCACCTAAGTGATACATTTTGGGATAGTACCTAAAGTTTAAATCAGAAATTGGGGCACTTTTGAAATTTTCATTTTTGACCAAAATCGACAGGTCCGGGGCTTAGGGAATTTCTCATATGCCACAAAACGGTTGAAGATCCTGTACAAAAATGATGCTCCGAAATCAACTTCTGTCACCTAAGTGATACATTTTGGGATAGTACCTAAAGTTTAAAGCAGAAATTGGGGCACTTTTGAAATTTTCATTTTTGACCAAAATCGACAGGTCCGGGGCTTAGGGAATTTCTCATCTGCCACAAAACGGTTGAAGCTCCTGTTCAAAAATGATTCTCCGAAATCAACTTCTTTTAACTTAGTGATACATTTTGGGATAGTACCTGAAGTTTAAAGCAGAAATTGGGGCACTTTTGAAATTTTCATTTTTGACTAAAATCGACAGGTCCGGGGCTTAGGGAATTTCTCATATGCCACAAAACGGTTGAAGATCCTGTACAAAAATGATGCTCCGAAATCAACTTCTGTCAGCTAAGTGATACATTTTGGGATAGTACCTAAAGTTTAAAGCAGAAATTGGGGCACTTTTGAAATTTTCATTTTTGACCAAAATCGACAGGTCCGGGGCTTAGGGAATTTCTCATCTGCCACAAAACGGTTGAAGCTCCTGTTCAAAAATGATGCTCCGAAATCAACTTCTTTTAACTTAGTGATACATTTTGGGATAGTACCTGAAGTTTAAAGCAGAAATTGGGGCACTTTTGAAATTTTCATTTTTGACTAAAATCGACAGGTCCGGGGCTTAGGGAATTTCTCATATGCCACAAAACGGTTGAAGCTCCTGTTCAAAAATGATGCTCCGAAATCAACTTCTGTCACCTTAGTGATACATTTTGGGATAGTACCTAAAGTTTAAAGCAGAAATTGGGGCACTTTTGAAATATTCATTTTTGACCAAAATCGACAGGTCCGGGGCTTAGGGAATTTCTCATATGCCACAAAATGGTTGAAGCTCCTGTTCAATAATGATGCTCCAAAATCAACTTCAGTCACCTTAGTGATACATTGTGGGATAGTACCTGAAGTTTAAAGCAGAAATTGGGGCACTTTTGAAATTTTCATTTTTGACCAAAATCGAAATCAACTTCTGTCACCTAAGTGATACATTTTGGGATAGTACCTAAAGTTTAAAGCAGAAATTGGGGCACTTTTGAAATTTTCATTTTTGACCAAAATCGACAGGTCCGGGGCTTAGGGAATTTCTCATCTGCCACAAAACGGTTGAAGCTCCTGTTCAAAAATGATGCTCCGAAATCAACTTCTTTTAACTTAGTGATACATTTTGGGATAGTACCTGAAGTTTAAAGCAGAAATTGGGGCACTTTTGAAATTTTCATTTTTGACTAAAATCGACAGGTCCGGGGCTTAGGGAATTTCTCATATGCCACAAAACGGTTGAAGCTCCTGTTCAAAAATGATGCTCCAAAATCAACTTCTGTCACCTTAGTGATACATTTTGGGATAGTACCTAAAGTTTAAAGCAGAAATTGGGGCACTTTTGAAATTTTCATTTTTGACCAAAATCGACAGGTCCGGGGCTTAGGGAATTTCTCATATGCCACAAAACGGTTGAAGATCCTGTACAAAAATGATGCTCCGAAATCAACTTCTGTCACCTAAGTGATACATTTTGGGATAGTACCTAAAGTTTAAAGCAGAAATTGGGGCACTTTTGAAATTTTCATTTTTGACCAAAATCGACAGGTCCGGGGCTTAGGGAATTTCTCATCTGCCACAAAACGGTTGAAGCTCCTGTTCAAAAATGATGCTCCGAAATCAACTTCTTTTAACTTAGTGATACATTTTGGGATAGTACCTGAAGTTTAAAGCAGAAATTGGGGCACTTTTGAAATTTTCATTTTTGACTAAAATTGACAGGTCCGGGGCTTAGGGAATTTCTCATATGCCACAAAACGGTTGAAGATCCTGTACAAAAATGATGCTCCGAAATCAACTTCTGTCAGCTAAGTGATACATTTTGGGATAGTACCTAAAGTTTAAAGCAGAAATTGGGGCACTTTTGAAATTTTCATTTTTGACCAAAATCGACAGGTCCGGGGCTTAGGGAATTTCTCATCTGCCACAAAACGGTTGAAGCTCCTGTTCAAAAATGATGCTCCGAAATCAACTTCTTTTAACTTAGTGATACATTTTGGGATAGTACCTGAAGTTTAAAGCAGAAATTGGGGCACTTTTGAAATTTTCATTTTTGACTAAAATCGACAGGTCCGGGGCTTAGGGAATTTCTCATATGCCACAAAACGGTTGAAGCTCCTGTTCAAAAATGATGCTCCAAAATCAACTTCTGTCACCTTAGTGATACATTTTGGGATAGTACATAAAGTTTAAAGCAGAAATTGGGGCACTTTTGAAATTTTCATTTTTGACCAAAATTGACTGGTCCGGGGCTTAGGGAACTTCTCATATGCCACAAAACGGTTGAAGCTACTGTTCAAAAATGATGCTCCGAAATCAACTTCTGTCACCTTAGTGATACATTTTGGGATAGTACCTGAAGTTTAAAGCAGAAATTGGGGCACTTTTGAAATTTTCATTTTTGACCAAAATCGACAGGGGCGGGGATTAGGGAATTTCTCATATGCCACAAAACGGTTGAAGCTCCTGTTCAAAAATGATGCTCCGAAATCAACTTCTGTCACCTTAGTGATACATTTTGGGATAGTACCTAAAGTTTAAAGCAGAAATTGGGGCACTTTTGAAATATTCATTTTTGACCAAAATCGACAGGTCCGGGGCTTAGGGAATTTCTCATATGCCACAAAATGGTTGAAGCTCCTGTTCAATAATGATGCTCCAAAATCAACTTCAGTCACCTTAGTGATACATTGTGGGATAGTACCTGAAGTTTAAAGCAGAAATTGGGGCACTTTTGAAATTTTCATTTTTGACCAAAATCGAAATCAACTTCTGTCACCTAAGTGATACATTTTGGGATAGTACCTAAAGTTTAAAGCAGAAATTGGGGCACTTTTGAAATTTTCATTTTTGACCAAAATCGACAGGTCCGGGGCTTAGGGAATTTCTCATCTGCCACAAAACGGTTGAAGCTCCTGTTCAAAAATGATGCTCCGAAATCAACTTCTTTTAACTTAGTGATACATTTTGGGATAGTACCTGAAGTTTAAAGCAGAAATTGGGGCACTTTTGAAATTTTCATTTTTGACTAAAATCGACAGGTCCGGGGCTTAGGGAATTTCTCATATGCCACAAAACGGTTGAAGCTCCTGTTCAAAAATGATGCTCCAAAATCAACTTCTGTCACCTTAGTGATACATTTTGGGATAGTACATAAAGTTTAAAGCAGAAATTGGGGCACTTTTGAAATTTTCATTTTTGACCAAAATCGACTTGTCCGGGGCTTAGGGAATTTCTCATATGCCACAAAACGGTTGAAGCTCCTGTTCAAAAATGATGCTCCGAAATCAACTTCTGTCACCTAAGTGATACATTTTGGGATAGTACCTAAAGTTTAAATCAGAAATTGGGGCACTTTTGAAATTTTCATTTTTGACCAAAATCGACAGGTCCGGGGCTTAGGGAATTTCTCATATGCCACAAAACGGTTGAAGATCCTGTACAAAAATGATGCTCCGAAATCAACTTCTGTCACCTAAGTGATACATTTTGGGATAGTACCTAAAGTTTAAAGCAGAAATTGGGGCACTTTTGAAATTTTCATTTTTGACCAAAATCGACAGGTCCGGGGCTTAGGGAATTTCTCATCTGCCACAAAACGGTTGAAGCTCCTGTTCAAAAATGATGCTCCGAAATCAACTTCTTTTAACTTAGTGATACATTTTGGGATAGTACCTGAAGTTTAAAGCAGAAATTGGGGCACTTTTGAAATTTTCATTTTTGACTAAAATCGACAGGTCCGGGGCTTAGGGAATTTCTCATATGCCACAAAACGGTTGAAGCTCCTGTTCAAAAATGATGCTCCGAAATCAACTTCTGTCACCTAAGTGATACATTTTGGGATAGTACATAAAGTTTAAAGCAGAAATTGGGGCACTTTTGAAATTTTCATTTTTTGACCAAAATCGACAGGTCCGGGACTTAGGGAATTTCTCATATGCCACAAAACGGTTGAAGATCCTGTACAAAAATGATGCTCCGAAATCAACTTCTGTCAGCTAAGTGATACATTTTGGGATAGTACCTAAAGTTTAAAGCAGAAATTGGGGCACTTTTGAAATTTTCATTTTTGACCAAAATTGACTGGTCCGGGGCTTAGGGAACTTCTCATATGCCACAAAACGGTTGAAGCTACTGTTCAAAAATGATGCTCCGAAATCAACTTCTGTCACCTTAGTGATACATTTTGGGATAGTACCTGAAGTTTAAAGCAGAAATTGGGGCACTTTTGAAATTTTCATTTTTGACCAAAATCGACAGGGGCGGGGATTAGGGAATTTCTCATATGCCACAAAACGGTTGAAGCTCCTGTTCAAAAATGATGCTCCGAAATCAACTTCTGTCACCTTAGTGATACATTTTGGGATAGTACCTGAAGTTTAAAGCAGAAATTGGGGCACTTTTCAAATTTTCATTTTTGACCAAAATCGACAGGTCCGGGGCTTAGGGAATTTCTCATATGCCACAAAACGGTTGAAGCTCCTGTTCAAAAATGATGCTCCGAAATCAACTTCTGTCACCTTAGTGATACATTTTGGGATAGTACCTAAAGTTTAAAGCAGAAATTGGGGCACTTTTGAAATTTTCATTTTTGACCAAAATCGACAGGTCCGGGGCTTAGGGAATTTCTCATATGCCACAAAATGGTTGAAGCTCCTGTTCAAAAATGATGCTCCGAAATCAACTTCTGTCACCTTAGTGATACATTTTGGGATAGTACCTAAAGTTTAAAGCAGAAATTGGAGCACCTTTGAAATTTTCATTTTTGACCAAAATCGACAGGTCCGGTGCTTAGGGAATTTCTCATCTGCCACAAAACGGTTGAAGCTCCTGTTCAAAAATGATGCTCTGAAATCAACTTCTGTCACCTAAGTGATACATTTTGGGATAGTGCCTAAAGTTTAAAGCAGAAATTGGGGCACTTTTGAAATATTCATTTTTGACCAAAATCGACAGGTCCGGGGCTTAGGGAATTTCTCATATGCCACAAAATGGTTGAAGCTCCTGTTCAATAATGATGCTCCAAAATCAACTTCAGTCACCTTAGTGATACATTGTGGGATAGTACCTGAAGTTTAAAGCAGAAATTGGGGCACTTTTGAAATTTTCATTTTTGACCAAAATCGAAATCAACTTCTGTCACCTAAGTGATACATTTTGGGATAGTACCTAAAGTTTAAAGCAGAAATTGGGGCACTTTTGAAATTTTCATTTTTGACCAAAATCGACAGGTCCGGGGCTTAGGGAATTTCTCATCTGCCACAAAACGGTTGAAGCTCCTGTTCAAAAATGATGCTCCGAAATCAACTTCTTTTAACTTAGTGATACATTTTGGGATAGTACCTGAAGTTTAAAGCAGAAATTGGGGCACTTTTGAAATTTTCATTTTTGACTAAAATCGACAGGTCCGGGGCTTAGGGAATTTCTCATATGCCACAAAACGGTTGAAGCTCCTGTTCAAAAATGATGCTCCAAAATCAACTTCTGTCACCTTAGTGATACATTTTGGGATAGTACATAAAGTTTAAAGCAGAAATTGGGGCACTTTTGAAATTTTCATTTTTGACCAAAATCGACTGGTCCGGGGCTTAGGGAATTTCTCATATGCCACAAAACGGTTGAAGCTCCTGTTCAAAAATGATGCTCCGAAATCAACTTCTGTCACCTAAGTGATACATTTTGGGATAGTACCTAAAGTTTAAAGCAGAAATTGGGGCACTTTTGAAATTTTCATTTTTGACCAAAATCGACAGGTCCGGGGCTTAGGGAATTTCTCATATGCCACAAAACGGTTGAAGATCCTGTACAAAAATGATGCTCCGAAATCAACTTCTGTCACCTAAGTGATACATTTTGGGATAGTACCTAAAGTTTAAAGCAGAAATTGGGGCACTTTTGAAATTTTCATTTTTGACCAAAATCGACAGGTCCGGGGCTTAGGGAATTTCTCATCTGCCACAAAACGGTTGAAGCTCCTGTTCAAAAATGATGCTGCGAAATCAACTTCTTTTAACTTAGTGATACATTTTGGGATAGTACCTGAAGTTTAAAGCAGAAATTGGGGCACTTTTGAAATTTTCATTTTTGACTAAAATCGACAGGTCCGGGGCTTAGGGAATTTCTCATATGCCACAAAACGGTTGAAGCTCCTGTTCAAAAATGATGCTCCGAAATCAACTTCTGTCACCTAAGTGATACATTTTGGGATAGTACATAAAGTTTAAAGCAGAAATTGGGGCACTTTTGAAATTTTCATTTTTTGACCAAAATCGACAGGTCCGGGACTTAGGGAATTTCTCATATGCCACAAAACGGTTGAAGATCCTGTACAAAAATGATGCTCCGAAATCAACTTCTGTCACCTAAGTGATACATTTTGGGATAGTACCTAAAGTTTAAAGCAGAAATTGGGGCACTTTTGAAATTTTCATTTTTGACCAAAATCGACAGGTCCGGGGCTTAGGGAATTTCTCATCTGCCACAAAACGGTTGAAGCTCCTGTTCAAAAATGATGCTCCGAAATCAACTTCTTTTAACTTAGTGATACATTTTGGGATAGTACCTGAAGTTTAAAGCAGAAATTGGGGCACTTTTGAAATTTTCATTTTTGACTAAAATCGACAGGTCCGGGGCTTAGGGAATTTCTCATATGCCACAAAACGGTTGAAGCTCCTGTTCAAAAATGATGCTCCAAAATCAACTTCTGTCACCTTAGTGATACATTTTGGGATAGTACATAAAGTTTAAAGCAGAAATTGGGGCACTTTTGAAATTTTCATTTTTGACCAAAATTGACTGGTCCGGGGCATAGGGAACTTCTCATATGCCACAAAACGGTTGAAGCTACTGTTCAAAAATGATGCTCCGAAATCAACTTCTGTCACCTTAGTGATACATTTTGGGATAGTACCTGAAGTTTAAAGCAGAAATTGGGGCACTTTTGAAATTTTCATTTTTGACCAAAATCGACAGGGGCGGGGATTAGGGAATTTCTCATATGCCACAAAACGGTTGAAGCTCCTGTTCAAAAATGATGCTCCGAAATCAACTTCTGTCACCTTAGTGATACATTTTGGGATAGTACCTGAAGTTTAAAGCAGAAATTGGGGCACTTTTCAAATTTTCATTTTTGACCAAAATCGACAGGTCCGGGGCTTAGGGAATTTCTCATATGCCACAAAACGGTTGAAGCTCCTGTTCAAAAATGATGCTCCGAAATCAACTTCTGTCACCTTAGTGATACATTTTGGGATAGTACCTAAAGTTTAAAGCAGAAATTGGGGCACTTTTGAAATTTTCATTTTTGACCAAAATCGACAGGTCCGGGGCTTAGGGAATTTCTCATATGCCACAAAATGGTTGAAGCTCCTGTTCAAAAATGATGCTCCGAAATCAACTTCTGTCACCTTAGTGATACATTTTGGGATAGTACCTAAAGTTTAAAGCAGAAATTGGAGCACCTTTGAAATTTTCATTTTTGACCAAAATCGACAGGTCCGGTGCTTAGGGAATTTCTCATCTGCCACAAAACGGTTGAAGCTCCTGTTCAAAAATGATGCTCCGAAATCAACTTCTGTCACCTAAGTGATACATTTTGGGATAGTACCTAAAGTTTAAAGCAGAAATTGGGGCACTTTTGAAATTTTCATTTTTGACCAAAATCGACAGGTCCGGGGCTTAGGGAATTTCTCATCTGCCACAAAACGGTTGAAGCTCCTGTTCAAAAATGATGCTCCAAAATCAACTTCTGTCACCTTAGTGATACATTTTGGGATAGTACATAAAGTTTAAAGCAGAAATTGGGGCACTTTTGAAATTTTCATTTTTGACCAAAATTGACTGTTCCGGGGCTTAGGGAACTTCTCATATGCCACAAAACGGTTGAATCTACTGTTCAAAAATGATGCTCCGAAATCAACTTCTGTCACCTTAGTGATACATTTTGGGATAGTACCTGAAGTTTAAAGCAGAAATTGGGGCACTTTTGAAATTTTCATTTTTGACCAAAATCGACAGGGGCGGGGCTTAGGGAATTTCTCATATGCCACAAAACGGTTGAAGCTCCTGTTCAAAAATGATTCTCCGAAATCAACTTCTGTCACCTTAGTGATACATTTTGGGATAGTACCTGAAGTTTAAAGCAGAAATTGGGGCACTTTTCAAATTTTCATTTTTGAACAAAATCGACAGGTCCGGGGCTTAGGGAATTTATCATATGCCACAAAATGGTTGAAGCTCCTGTTCAAAAATAATGCTCCGAAATCAACTTCTATCACCTTAGTGATACATTTTGGGATAGTACCTAAAGTTTAAAGCAGAAATTGGAGCACCTTTGAAATTTTCATTTTTGACCAAAATCGACAGGTCCGGTGCTTAGGGAATTTCTCATCTGCTACAAAATGGTTGAAGCTCCTGTTCAAAAATGATGCTCCGAAATCAACTTCTGTCACCTAAGTGATACATTTTGGGATAGTGCCTAAAGTTTAAAGCAGAAATTGGGGCACTTTTGAAATATTCATTTTTGACCAAAATCGACAGGTCCGGGGCTTAGGGAATTTCTCATATGCCACAAAATGGTTGAAGCTCCTGTTCAAAAATGATGCTCCAAAATCAACTTCAGTCACCTTAGTGATACATTGTGGGATAGTACCTGAAGTTTAAAGCAGAAATTGGGGCACTTTTGAAATTTTCATTTTTGACCAAAATCGACAGGTCCGGGGCTGAGGGAATTTCTCATATGCCACAAAATGGTTGAAGCTCCTGTTCAAAAATGATGCTCCGAAATCAACTTCTGTCACCTTAGTGATACATTTTGGGATAGTACCTAAAGTTTAAAGCAGAAATTGGAGCACCTTTGAAATTTTCATTTTTGACCAAAATCGACAGGTCCGGTGCTTAGGGAATTTCTCATCTGCCACAAAACGGTTGAAGCTCCTGTTCAAAAATGATGCTCCGAAATCAACTTCTGTCACCTAAGTGATACATTTTGGGATAGTACCTAAAGTTTAAAGCAGAAATTGGGGCACTTTTGAAATATTCATTTTTGACCAAAATCGACAGGTCCGGGGCTTAGGGAATTTCTCATATGCCACAAAATGGTTGAAGCTCCTGTTCAAAAATGATGCTCCAAAATCAACTTCAGTCACCTTAGTGATACATTGTGGGATAGTACCTGAAGTTTAAAGCAGAAATTGGGGCACTTTTGAAATTTTCATTTTTGACCAAAATCGACAGGTCCGGGGCTTAGGGAATTTCTCATATGCCACAAAACGGTTGAAGATCCTGTACAAAAATGATGCTCCGAAATCAACTTCTGTCACCTAAGTGATACATTTTGGGATAGTACCTAAAGTTTAAAGCAGAAATTGGGGCACTTTTGAAATTTTCATTTTTGACCAAAATCGACAGGTCCGGGGCTTAGGGAATTTCTCATCTGCCACAAAACGGTTGAAGCTCCTGTTCAAAAATGATGCTCCGAAATCAACTTCTTTTAACTTAGTGATACATTTTGGGATAGTACCTGAAGTTTAAAGCAGAAATTGGGGCACTTTTGAAATTTTCATTTTTGACTAAAATCGACAGGTCCGGGGCTTAGGGAATTTCTCATATGCCACAAAACGGTTGAAGCTCCTGTTCAAAAATGATGCTCCGAAATCAACTTCTGTCACCTTAGTGATACATTTTGGGATAGTACCTGAAGTTTAAAGCAGAAATTGGGGCACTTTTGAAATTTTCATTTTTGACCTAAATCGACAGGTCCGGGGCTTAGGGAATTTCTCATATGCCACAAAACGGTTGAAGCTCCTGTTCAAAAATGATGCTCCAAAATCAACTTCTGTCACCTTAGTGATACATTTTGGGATAGTACCTGAAGTTTAAAGCAGAAATTGGGGCACTTTTCAAATTTTCATTTTTGACCAAAATCGACAGGTCCGGGGCTTAGGGAATTTCTCATATGCCACAAAACGGTTGAAGCTCCTGTTCAAAAATGATGCTCCGAAATCAACTTCTGTCACCTTAGTGATACATTTTGGGATAGTACCTAAAGTTTAAAGCAGAAATTGGGGCACTTTTGAAATTTTCATTTTTGACCAAAATCGACAGGTCCGGGGCTTAGGGAATTTCTCATATGCCACAAAATGGTTGAAGCTCCTGTTCAAAAATGATGCTCCGAAATCAACTTCTGTCACCTAAGTGATACATTTTGGGATAGTACCTAAAGTTTAAAGCAGAAATTGGAGCACCTTTGAAATTTTCATTTTAGACCAAAATCGACAGGTCCGGTGCTTAGGGAATTTCTCATCTGCCACAAAACGGTTGAAGCTCCTGTTCAAAAATGATGCTCCGAAATCAACTTCTGTCACCTAAGTGATACATTTTGGGATAGTACCTAAAGTTTAAAGCAGAAATTGGGGCACTTTTGAAATATTCATTTTTGACCAAAATCGACAGGTCAGGGGCTTAGGGAATTTCTCATATGCCACAAAATGGTTGAAGCTCCTGTTCAAAACTGATGCTCCAAAATCAACTTCAGTCACCTTAGTGATACATTGTGGGATAGTACCTGAAGTTTAAAGCAGAAATTGGGGCACTTTTGAAATTTTCATTTTTGACCAAAATTGACAGGTCTGGGGCTTAGGGAATTTCTCATATGCCACAAAACGGTTGAAGCTCCTGTTCAAAAATGATGCTCCGAAATCAACTTCTGTCACCTTAGTGATACATTTTGGGATAGTACCTAAAGTTTAAAGCAGAAATTGGGTCACTTTTTAAATTTTCATTTTTGACCAAAATCAACAGGTCTGGGGCTTAGGGAATTTCTCATCTGCCACAAAACGGTTGAAGCTCCTGTTCAAAAATGATGCTCCGAAATCAACTTCTGTCACCTTAGTGATACATTTTGAGATAGTACCTAAAGTTTAAAGCAGAAATTGGGGCACTTTTGAAATTTTAATTTTTGACCAAAATCGACAGGTCCGGGGCTTAGGGAATTTCTCATATGCCACAAAATGGTTGAAGCTCCTGTTCAAAAATGATGCTCCGAAATCAACTTCTGTCACCTTAGTGATACATTTTGGGATAGTACCTAAAGTTTAAAGCAGAAATTGGGGAACTTTTGAAATTCTCATTTTTGACCAAAATCGACAGGTCCGGGGCTTAGGGAATTTCTCATATGCCACAAAACGGTTGAAGCTCCTGTACAAAAATGATGCTCCGAAATCAACTTCTGTCACCATTTTGGGATAGTACCTAAAGTTTAAAGCAGAAATTGGGGCACTTTTGAAATTTTCATTTTTGACCAAAATCGACAGGTCTGGGGCTTAGGGGATTTCTCATATGCCACAAAACGGTTGAAGCTCCTGTTCAAAAATGATGCTTCCGAAATAAACTTCTGTCACCTTAGTGATACATTTTGGGATAGTACCTGAAGTTTAAAGCAGAAATTGGGGCACTTTTGAAGTTTTCATTTTTGACAAAAATCGACAGGTCCGGGGCTTAGGGAATTTCTCATCTGCCACAAAACGGTTGAAGCTCCTGTTCAAAAATGATGCTCCGAAATCAACTTCTGTCACCTTAGTGATACATTTTGAGATAGTACCTAAAGTTTAAAGCAGAAATTGGGGCACTTTTGAAATTTTTATTTTTGACCAAAATCGACAGGTCCGGGGCTTAGGGAATTTCTCATATGCCACAAAACGGTTGAAGCTCCTGTTCAAAAATGATGCTCCGAAATCAACTTCTGTCACCTTAGTGATACATTTTGGGATAGTACCTAAAGTTTAAAGCAGAAATTGGGGCACTTTTGAAATTTTCATTTTTGACCAAAATCGACAGGTCCGGGGCTTAGGGAATTTCTCATATGCCACAAAATGGTTGAAGCTCCTGTTCAAAAATGATGCTCCGAAATCAACTTCTGTCACCTTAGTGATACATTTTGGGATAGTACCTAAAGTTTAAAGCAGAAATTGGGTCACTTTTGAAATTTTCATTTTTGACCAAAATCAACAGGTCTGGGGCTTAGGGAATTTCTCATCTGCCACAAAACGGTTGAAGCTCCTGTTCAAAAATGATGCTCCGAAATCAACTTCTGTCACCTTAGTGATACATTTTGAGATAGTACCTAAAGTTTAAAGCAGAAATTGGGGCACTTTTGACATTTTCATTTTTTACCAAAATCGACAGGTCCGGGGCTTAGGGAATGTCTCATATGCCACAAAACAGTTGAAGCTCATGTTCAAAAATGATGCTCTGAAATCAACTTCTGTCACCTTAGTGATACATTTTGGGATAGTACCTAAAGTTTAAAGCAGAAATTGGGGCACTTTTGAAATTTTCATTTTTGACCTAAATCGACAGGTCCGGGGCTTAGGGAATTTCTCATCTGCCACAAAACGGTTGAAGCTCCTGTTCAAAAATGATGCTCCAAAATCAACTTCTGTCACCTTAGTGATAAATTTTGGGATAGTACCTAAAGTTTAAAGCAGAAATTGGGGCACTTTTGAAATTTTCATTTTTGACCAAAATCGACAGGTCCGGGGCTTAGGGAATTTCTCATATGCCACAAAACGGTTGAAGATCCTGTACAAAAATGATGCTCCGAAATCAACTTCTGTCACCTAAGTGATACATTTTGGGATAGTACCTAAAGTTTAAAGCAGAAATTGGGGCACTTTTGAAATTTTCATTTTTGACCAAAATCGACAGGTCCGGGGCTTAGGGAATTTCTCATCTGCCACAAAACGGTTGAAGCTCCTGTTCAAAAATGATGCTCCGAAATCAACTTCTTTTAACTTAGTGATACATTTTGGGATAGTACCTGAAGTTTAAAGCAGAAATTGGGGCACTTTTGAAATTTTCATTTTTGACTAAAATTGACAGGTCCGGGGCTTAGGGAACTTCTCATATGCCACAAAACGGTTGAAGCTCCTGTTCAAAAATGATGCTCCGAAATCAACTTCTGTCACCTTAGTGATACATTTTGGGATAGTACCTAAAGTTTAAAGCAGAAATTGGAGCACCTTTGAAATTTTCATTTTTGACCAAAATCGACAGGTCCGGTGCTTAGGGAATTTCTCATCTGCCACAAAACGGTTGAACCTCCTGTTCAAAAATGATGCTCCGAAATCAACTTCTGTCACCTAAGTGATACATTTTGGGATAGTACCTAAAGTTTAAAGCAGAAATTGGGGCACTTTTGAAATATTCATTTTTGACCAAAATCGACAGGTCAGGGGCTTAGGGAATTTCTCATATGCCACAAAATGGTTGAAGCTCCTGTTCAAAAATGATGCTCCAAAATCAACTTCAGTCACCTTAGTGATACATTGTGGGATAGTACCTGAAGTTTAAAGCAGAAATTGGGGCACTTTTGAAATTTTCATTTTTGACCAAAATCAACAGGTCTGGGGCTTAGGGAATTTCTCATCTGCCACAAAACGGTTGAAGCTCCTGTTCAAAAATGATGCTCCGAAATCAACTTCTGTCACCTTAGTGATACATTTTGAGATAGTACCTAAAGTTTAAAGCAGAAATTGGGGCACTTTTGAAATTTTCATTTTTGACTAAAATTGACAGGTCCGGGGCTTAGGGAACTTCTCATATGCCACAAAACGGTTGAAGCTACTGTTCAAAAATGATGCTCCGAAATCAACTTCTGTCACCTTAGTGATACATTTTGGGATAGTACCTGAAGTTTAAAGCAGAAATTGGGGCACTTTTGAAATTTTCATTTTTGACCAAAATCGATAGGGGCGGGGCTTAGGGAATTTCTCATATGCCACAAAACGGTTGAAGCTCCTGTTCAAAAATGATGCTCCGAAATCAACTTCTGTCACCTTAGTGATACATTTTGGGATAGTACCTGAAGTTTAAAGCAGAAATTGGGGCACTTTTGAAATTTTCATTTTTGACCTAAATCGACAGGTCCGGGGCTTAGGGAATTTCTCATATGCCACAAAACGGTTGAAGCTCCTGTTCAAAAATGATGCTCCAAAATCAACTTCTGTCACCTTAGTGATACATTTTGGGATAGTACCTAAAGTTTAAAGCAGAAATTGGGGCACTTTTGAAATTTTAATTTTTAACCAAAATCGACAGGTCCGGGGCTTAGGGAATTTCTCATATGCCACAAAATGGTTGAAGCTCCTGTTCAAAAATGATGCTCCGAAATCAACTTCTGTCACCTTAGTGATACATTTTGGGATAGTACCTAAAGTTTAAAGCAGAAATTGGGGCACTTTTGAAATTCTCATTTTTGACCAAAATTGACAGGTCCGGGGCTTAGGGAATTTCTCATATGCCACAAAACGGTTGAAGATCCTGTACAAAAATGATGCTCCGAAATCAACTTCTGTCACCTAAGTGATACATTTTGGGATAGTACCTAAAGTTTAAAGCAGAAATTGGGGCACTTTTGAAATTTTCATTTTTGACCAAAATCGACAGGTCCGGGGCTTAGGGAATTTCTCATATGCCACAAAACGGTTGAAGATCCTGTACAAAAATGATGCTCCGAAATCAACTTCTGTCACCTAAGTGATACATTTTGGGATAGTACCTAAAGTTTAAAGCAGAAATTGGGGCACTTTTGAAATTTTCATTTTTGACCAAAATCGACAGGTCCGGGGCTTAGGGAATTTCTCATCTGCCACAAAACGGTTGAAGCTACTGTTCAAAAATGATGCTCCGAAATCAACTTCTTTTAACTTAGTGATACATTTTGGGATAGTACCTGAAGTTTAAAGCAGAAATTGGGGCACTTTTGAAATTTTCATTTTTGACTAAAATTGACAGGTCCGGGGCTTAGGGAACTTCTCATATGCCACAAAACGGTTGAAGCTACTGTTCAAAAATGATGCTCCGAAATCAACTTCTGTCACCTTAGTGATACATTTTGGGATAGTACCTGAAGTTTAAAGCAGAAATTGGGGCTCTTTTGAAATTTTCATTTTTGACCAAAATCGACAGGGGCGGGGCTTAGGGAATTTCTCATATGCCACAAAACGGATGAAGCTCCTGTTCAAAAATGATGCTCCGAAATCAACTTCTGTCACCTTAGTGATACATTTTGGGATAGTACCTGAAGTTTAAAGCAGAAATTGGGGCACTTTTGAAATTTTCATTTTTGACCTAAATCGACAGGTCCGGGGCTTAGGGAATTTCTCATATGCCACAAAACGGTTGAAGCTCCTGTTCAAAAATGATGCTCCAAAATCAACTTCTGTCACCTTAGTGATACATTTTGGGATAGTACCTAAAGTTTAAAGCAGAAATTGGGGCACTTTTGAAATTTTAATTTTTAACAAAAATCGACAGGTCCGGGGCTTAGGGAATTTCTCATATGCCACAAAATGGTTGAAGCTCCTGTTCAAAAATGATGCTCCGAAATCAACTTCTGTCACCTTAGTGATACATTTTGGGATAGTACCTAAAGTTTAAAGCAGAAATTGGGGCACTTTTGAAATTCTCATTTTTGACCAAAATTGACAGGTCCGGGGCTTAGGGAATTTCTCATATGCCACAAAACGGTTGAAGATCCTGTACAAAAATGATGCTCCGAAATCAACTTCTGTCACCTAAGTGATACATTTTGGGATAGTACCTAAAGTTTAAAGCAGAAATTGGGGCACTTTTGAAATTTTCATTTTTGACCAAAATCGACAGGTCCGGGGCTTAGGGAATTTCTCATCTGCCACAAAACGGTTGAAGCTCCTGTTCAAAAATGATGCTCCGAAATCAACTTCTTTTAACTTAGTGATACATTTTGGGATAGTACCTGAAGTTTAAAGCAGAAATTGGGGCACTTTTGAAATTTTCATTTTTGACTAAAATTGACAGGTCCGGGGCTTAGGGAACTTCTCATATGCCACAAAACGTTTGAAGCTACTGTTCAAAAATGATGCTCCGAAATCAACTTCTGTCACCTTAGTGATACATTTTGGGATAGTACCTGAAGTTTAAAGCAGAAATTGGGGCACTTTTGAAATTTTCATTTTTGACCAAAATCGACAGGGGCGGGGCTTAGGGAATTTCTCATATGCCACAAAACGGTTGAAGCTCCTGTTCAAAAATGATGCTCCGAAATCAACTTCTGTCACCTTAGTGATACATTTTGGGATAGTACCTGAAGTTTAAAGCAGAAATTGGGGCACTTTTGAAATTTTCATTTTTGACCTAAATCGACAGGTCCGGGGCTTAGGGAATTTCTCATATGCCACAAAACGGTTGAAGCTCCTGTTCAAAAATGATGCTCCAAAATCAACTTCTGTCACCTTAGTGATACATTTTGGGATAGTACCTGAAGTTTAAAGCAGAAATTGGGGCACTTTTGAAATTTTCATTTTTGACTAAAATCGACAGGTCTGGGGCTTAGGGAATTTCTCATATGCCACAAAACGGTTGAAGCTCCTGTTCAAAAATGATGCTCCAAAATCAACTTCTGTCACCTTAGTGATACATTTTGGGATAGTACATAAAGTTTAAAGCAGAAATTGGGGCACTTTTGAAAAGTTCATTTTTGACCAAAATTGACAGGTCCGGGGCTTAGGGAACTTCTCATATGCCACAAAACGGTTGAAGCTACTGTTCAAAAATGATGCTCCGAAATCAACTTCTGTCACCTTAGTGATACATTTTGGGATAGTACCTGAAGTTTAAAGCAGAAATTGGGGCACTTTTGAAATTTTCATTTTTGACCACAATCGACAGGGACGGGGCTTAGGGAATTTCTCATATGCCACAAAACGGTTGAAGCTCCTGTTCAAAAATGATGCTCCGAAATCAACTTCTGTCACCTTAGTGATACATTTTGGGATAGTACCTGAAGTTTAAAGCAGAAATTGGGGCACTTTTGAAATTTTCATTTTTGACCTAAATCGACAGGTCCGGGGCTTAGGGAATTTCTCATATGCCACAAAACGGTTGAAGCTCCTGTTCAAAAATGATGCTCCAAAATCAACTTCTGTCACCTTAGTGATACATTTTGGGATAGTACCTGAAGTTTAAAGCAGAAATTGGGGCACTTTTCAAATTTTCATTTTTGACCAAAATCGACAGGTCCGGGGCTTAGGGAATTTCTCATATGCCACAAAACGGTTGAAGCTCCTGTTCAAAAATGATGCTCCGAAATCAACTTCTGTCACCTTAGTGATACATTTTGGGAAAGTACCTAAAGTTTAAAGCAGAAATTGGGGCACTTTTGAAATTTTAATTTTTGACCAAAATCGACAGGTCCGGGGCTTAGGGAATTTCTCATATGCCACAAAATGGTTGAAGCTCCTGTTCAAAAATGATGCTCCGAAATCAACTTCTGTCACCTTAGTGATACATTTTGGGATAGTACCTAAAGTTTAAAGCAGAAATTGGGGCACTTTTGAAATTCTCATTTTTGACCAAAATTGACAGGTCCGGGGCTTAGGGAATTTCTCATATGCCACAAAACGGTTGAAGCTCCTGTACAAAAATGATGCTCCGAAATCAACTTCTGTCACCATTTTAGGATAGTACCTAAAGTTGAAAGCAGAAATTGGGGCACTTTTGAAATTTTCATTTTTGACCAAAATCGACAGGTCTGGGGCTTAGGGGATTTCTCATATGCCACAAAACGGTTGAAGCTCCTGTTCAAAAATGATGCTTCTGAAATAAACTTCTGTCACCTTAGTGATACATTTTGGGATAGTACCTGAAGTTTAAAGCAGAAATTGGGGCACTTTTGAAGTTTTAATTTTTGACAAAAATCGACAGGTCCGGGGCTTAGGGAATTTCTCATATGCCACAAAACGGTTGAAGCTCCTGTTCAAAAATGATGCTCCGAAATCAACTTCTGTCACCTTAGTGATACATTTTGAGATAGTACCTAAAGTTTAAAGCAGAAATTGGGTCACTTTTGAAATTTTCATTTTTGACCAAAATCAACAGGTCTGGGGCTTAGGGAATTTCTCATCTGCCACAAAACGGTTGAAGCTCCTGTACAAAAATGATGCTCCGAAATCAACTTCTGTCACCTAAGTGATACATTTTGGGATAGTACCTAAAGTTTAAAGCAGAAATTGGGGCACTTTTAAAATTTTCATTTTTGACCAAAATCGACAGGTCCGGGGCTTAGGGAATTTCTCATCTGCCACAAAACGGTTGAAGCTCCTGTTCAAAAATGATGCTCCGAAATCAACTTCTTTTAACTTAGTGATACATTTTGGGATAGTACCTGAAGTTTAAAGCAGAAATTGGGGCACTTTTGAAATTTTCATTTTTGACTAAAATTGACAGGTCCGGGGCTTAGGGAACTTCTCATATGCCACAAAACGGTTGAAGCTACTGTTCAAAAATGATGCTCCGAAATCAACTTCTGTCACCTTAGTGATACATTTTGGGATAGTACCTGAAGTTTAAAGCAGAAATTGGGGCACTTTTGAAATTTTCATTTTTGACCAAAATAGACAGGGGCGGGGCTTAGGGAATTTCTCATATGCCACAAAACGGTTGAAGCTCCTGTTCAAAAATGATGCTCCGAAATCAACTTCTGTCACCTTAGTGATACATTTTGGGATAGTACCTGAAGTTTAAAGCAGAAATTGGGGCACTTTTGAAATTTTCATTTTTGACCTAAATCGACAGGTCCGGGGCTTAGGGAATTTCTCATATGCCACAAAACGGTTGAAGCTCCTGTTCAAAAATGATGCTCCGAAATCAACTTCTGTCACCTTAGTGATACATTTTGGGATAGTACCTAAAGTTTAAAGCAGAAATTGGGGCACTTTTGAAATTTTAATTTTTGACCAAAATCGACAGGTCCGGGGCTTAGGGAATTTCTCATATGCCACAAAATGGTTGAAGCTCCTGTTCAAAAATGATGCTCCGAAATCAACTTCTGTCACCTTAGTGATACATTTTGGGATAGTACCTAAAGTTTAAAGCAGAAATTGGGGCACTTTTGAAATTCTCATTTTTGACCAAAATTGACAGGTCCGGGGCTTAGGGAATTTCTCATATGCCACAAAACGGTTGAAGATCCTGTACAAAAATGATGCTCCGAAATCAACTTCTGTCACCTAAGTGATACATTTTGGGATAGTACCTAAAGTTTAAAGCAGAAATTGGGGCACTTTTGAAATTTTCATTTTTGACCAAAATCGACAGGTCTGGGGCTTAGGGAATTTCTCATCTGCCACAAAACGGTTGAAGCTCCTGTTCAAAAATGATGCTCCGAAATCAACTTCTTTTAACTTAGTGATACATTTTGGGATAGTACCTGAAGTTTAAAGCAGAAATTGGGGCACTTTTGAAATTTTCATTTTTGACTAAAATCGACAGGTCCGGGGCTTAGGGAATTTCTCATATGCCACAAAACGGTTGAAGCTCCTGTTCAAAAATGATGCTCCAAAATCAACTTCTGTCACCTTAGTGATACATTTTGGGATAGTACATAAAGTTTAAAGCTGAAATTGGGGCACTTTTGAAAAGTTCATTTTTGACCAAAATTGACAGGTCCGGGGCTTAGGGAACTTCTCATATGCCACAAAACGGTTGAAGCTACTGTTCAAAAATGATGCTCCGAAATCAACTTCTGTCACCTTAGTGATACATTTTGGGATAGTACCTGAAGTTTAAAGCAGAAATTGGGGCACTTTTGAAATTTTCATTTTTGACCACAATCGACAGGGGCGGGGCTTAGGGAATTTCTCATATGCCACAAAACGGTTGAAGCTCCTGTTCAAAAATGATGCTCCGAAATCAACTTCTGTCACCTTAGTGATACATTTTGGGATAGTACCTGAAGTTTAAAGCAGAAATTGGGGCACTTTTCAAATTTTCATTTTTGACCAAAATCGACAGGTCCGGGGCTTAGGGAATTTCTCATATGCCACAAAACGGTTGAAGCTCCTGTTCAAAAATGATGCTCCGAAATCAACTTCTGTCACCTTAGTGATACATTTTGGGATAGTACCTAAAGTTTAAAGCAGAAATTGGGGCACTTTTGAAATTTTAATTTTTGACCAAAATCGACAGGTCCGGGGCTTAGGGAATTTCTCATATGCCACAAAATGGTTGAAGCTCCTGTTCAAAAATGATGCTCCGAAATCAACTTCTGTCACCTTAGTGATACATTTTGGGATAGTACCTAAAGTTTAAAGCAGAAATTGGGGCACTTTTGAAATTCTCATTTTTGACCAAAATTGACAGGTCCGGGGCTTAGGGAATTTCTCATATGCCACAAAACGGTTGAAGATCCTGTACAAAAATGATGCTCCGAAATCAACTTCTGTCACCTAAGTGATACATTTTGGGATAGTACCTAAAGTTTAAAGCAGAAATTGGGGCACTTTTGAAATTTTCATTTTTGACCAAAATCGACAGGTCCGGGGCTTAGGGAATTTCTCATCTGCCACAAAACGGTTGAAGCTCCTGTTCAAAAATGATGCTCCGAAATCAACTTCTTTTAACTTAGTGATACATTTTGGGATAGTACCTGAAGTTTAAAGCAGAAATTGGGGCACTTTTGAAATTTTCATTTTTGACTAAAATCGACAGGTCCGGGGCTTAGGGAATTTCTCATATGCCACAAAACGGTTGAAGCTCCTGTTCAAAAATGATGCTCCAAAATCAACTTCTGTCACCTTAGTGATACATTTTGGGATAGTACATAAAGTTTAAAGCAGAAATTGGGGCACTTTTGAAAAGTTCATTTTTGACCAAAATTGACAGGTCCGGGGCTTAGGGAACTTCTCATATGCCACAAAACGGTTGAAGCTACTGTTCAAAAATGATGCTCCGAAATCAACTTCTGTCACCTTAGTGATACATTTTGGGATAGTACCTGAAGTTTAAAGCAGAAATTGGGGCACTTTTGAAATTTTCATTTTTGACCACAATCGACAGGGGCGGGGCTTAGGGAATTTCTCATATGCCACAAAACGGTTGAAGCTCCTGTTCAAAAATGATGCTCCGAAATCAACTTCTGTCACCTTAGTGATACATTTTGGGATAGTACCTGAAGTTTAAAGCAGAAATTGGGGCACTTTTGAAATTTTCATTTTTGACCTAAATCGACAGGTCCGGGGCTTAGGGAATTTCTCATATGCCACAAAACGGTTGAAGCTCCTGTTCAAAAATGATGCTCCGAAATCAACTTCTGTCTCCTTAGTGATACATTTTGGGATAGTACCTAAAGTTTAAAGCAGAAATTGGGGCACTTTTGAAATTCTCATTTTTGACCAAAATTGACAGGTCCGGGGCTTAGGGAATTTCTCATATGCCACAAAACGGTTGAAGATCCTGTACAAAAATGATGCTCCGAAATCAACTTCTGTCACCTAAGTGATACATTTTGGGATAGTACCTAAAGTTTAAAGCAGAAATTGGGGCACTTTTGAAATTTTCATTTTTGACCAAAATCGACAGGTCCGGGGCTTAGGGAATTTCTCATCTGCCACAAAACGGTTGAAGCTCCTGTTCAAAAATGATGCTCCGAAATCAACTTCTTTTAACTTAGTGATACATTTTGGGATAGTACCTGAAGTTTAAAGCAGAAATTGGGGCACTTTTGAAATTTTCATTTTTGACCAAAATTGACAGGTCCGGGGCTTAGGGAACTTCTCATATGCCACAAAACGGTTGAAGCTACTGTTCAAAAATGATGCTCCGAAATCAACTTCTGTCACCTTAGTGATACATTTTGGGATAGTACCTGAAGTTTAAAGCAGAAAATTGGGGCACTTTTGAAATTTTCATTTTTGACCACAATCGACAGGGGCGGGGCTTAGGGAATTTCTCATATGCCACAAAACGGTTGAAGCTCCTGTTCAAAAATGATGCTCCGAAATCAACTTCTGTCACCTTAGTGATACATTTTGGGATAGTACCTGAAGTTTAAAGCAGAAATTGGGGCACTTTTGAAATTTTCATTTTTGACCTAAATCGACAGGTCCGGGGCTTAGGGAATTTCTCATATGCCACAAAACGGTTGAAGCTCCTGTTCAAAAATGATGCTCCAAAATCAACTTCTGTCACCTTAGTGATACATTTTGGGATAGTACCTGAAGTTTAAAGCAGAAATTGGGGCACTTTTCAAATTTTCATTTTTGACCAAAATCGACAGGTCCGGGGCTTAGGGAATTTTTCATATGCCACAAAACGGTTGAAGCTCCTGTTCAAAAATGATGCTCCGAAATCAACTTCTGTCACCTAAGTGATACATTTTGGGATAGTACCTAAAGTTTAAAGCAGAAATTGGGGCACTTTTGAAATTTTAATTTTTGACCAAAATCGACAGGTCCGGGGCTTAGGGAATTTCTCATCTGCCACAAAACGGTTGAAGCTCCTGTTCAAAAATGATGCTCCGAAATCAACTTCTGTCACCTTAGTGATACATTTTGGGATAGTACCTAAAGTTTAAAGCAGAAATTGGGGCACTTTTGAAATTCTCATTTTTGACCAAAATTGACAGGTCCGGGGCTTAGGGAATTTCTCATATGCCACAAAACGGTTGAAGATCCTGTACAAAAATGATGCTCCGAAATCAACTTCTGTCACCTAAGTGATACATTTTGGGATAGTACCTAAAGTTTAAAGCAGAAATTGGGGCACTTTTGAAATTTTCATTTTTGACCAAAATCGACAGGTCCGGGGCTTAGGGAATTTCTCATCTGCCACAAAACGGTTGAAGCTCCTGTTCAAAAATGATGCTCCGAAATCAACTTCTTTTAACTTAGTGATACATTTTGGGATAGTACCTGAAGTTTAAAGCAGAAATTGGGGCACTTTTGAAATTTTCATTTTTGACTAAAATCGACAGGTCCGGGGCTTAGGGAATTTCTCATATGCCACAAAACGGTTGAAGCTCCTGTTCAAAAATGATGCTCCAAAATCAACTTCTGTCACCTTAGTGATACATTTTGGGATAGTACATAAAGTTTAAAGCAGAAATTGGGGCACTTTTGAAAAGTTCATTTTTGACCAAAATTGACAGGTCCGGGGCTTAGGGAACTTCTCATATGCCACAAAACGGTTGAAGCTACTGTTCAAAAATGATGCTCCGAAATCAACTTCTGTCACCTTAGTGATACATTTTGGGATAGTACCTGAAGTTTAAAGCAGAAATTGGGGCACTTTTGAAATTTTCATTTTTGACCACAATCGACAGGGGCGGGGCTTAGGGAATTTCTCATATGCCACAAAACGGTTGAAGCTCCTGTTCAAAAATGATGCTCCGAAATCAACTTCTGTCACCTTAGTGATACATTTTGGGATAGTACCTGAAGTTTAAAGCAGAAATTGGGGCACTTTTGAAATTTTCATTTTTGACCTAAATCGACAGGTCCGGGGCTTAGGGAATTTCTCATATGCCACAAAACGGTTGAAGCTCCTGTTCAAAAATGATGCTCCGAAATCAACTTCTGTCTCCTTAGTGATACATTTTGGGATAGTACCTAAAGTTTAAAGCAGAAATTGGGGCACTTTTGAAATTTTAATTTTTGACCAAAATCGACAGGTCCGGGGCTTAGGGAATTTCTCATATGCCACAAAATGGTTGAAGCTCCTGTTCAAAAATGATGCTCCGAAATCAACTTCTGTCACCTTAGTGATACATTTTGGGATAGTACCTAAAGTTTAAAGCAGAAATTGGGGCACTTTTGAAATTCTCATTTTTGACCAAAATTGACAGGTCCGGGGCTTAGGGAATTTCTCATATGCCACAAAACGGTTGAAGATCCTGTACAAAAATGATGCTCCGAAATCAACTTCTGTCACCTAAGTGATACATTTTGGGATAGTACCTAAAGTTTAAAGCAGAAATTGGGGCACTTTTGAAATTTTCATTTTTGACCAAAATCGACAGGTCCGGGGCTTAGGGAATTTCTCATCTGCCACAAAACGGTTGAAGCTCCTGTTCAAAAATGATGCTCCGAAATCAACTTCTTTTAACTTAGTGATACATTTTGGGATAGTACCTGAAGTTTAAAGCAGAAATTGGGGCACTTTTGAAATTGTCATTTTTGACTAAAATCGACAGGTCCGGGGCTTAGGGAATTTCTCATATGCCACAAAACGGTTGAAGCTCCTGTTCAAAAATGATGCTCCGAAATCAACTTCTGTCACCTTAGTGATACGCAGGGAATTTCTCATCTGCCACAAAACGGTTGAAGCTCCTGTTCAAAAATGATGCTCCGAAATCAACTTCTGTCACCTAAGTGATACATTTTGGGATAGTACCTAAAGTTTAAAGCAGAAATTGGGGCACTTTTGACATTTTCATTTTTTACCAAAATCGACAGGTCCGGGGCTTAGGGAATGTCTCATATGCCACAAAACAGTTGAAGCTCCTGTTCAAAAATGATGCTCTGAAATCAACTTCTGTCACCTTAGTGATACATTTTGGGATAGTACCTAAAGTTTAAAGCAGAAATTGGGGCACTTTTGAAATTTTAATTTTTGACCAAAATCGACAGGTTTAGGGCTTAGGGAATTTCTCATATGCCACAAAACGGTTGAAGATCCTGTACAAAAATGATGCTCCGAAATCAACTTCTGTCACCTAAGTGATACATTTTGGGATAGTACCTAAAGTTTAAAGCAGAAATTGGGGCACTTTTGACATTTTCATTTTTTACCAAAATCGACAGGTCCGGGGCTTAGGGAATGTCTCATATGCCACAAAACGGTTGAAGCTCCTGTTCAAAAATGATGCTCCAAAATCAACTTCTGTCACCTTAGTGATAAATTTTGGGATAGTACATAAAGTTTAAAGCAGAAATTGGGGCACTTTTGAAATTTTCATTTTTGACCTAAATCGACAGGTCCGGGGCTTAGGGAATTTCTCATATGCCACAAAACGGTTGAAGCTCCTGTTCAAAAATGATGCTCCAAAATCAACTTCTGTCACCTTAGTGATAAATTTTGGGATAGTACCTAAAGTTTAAAGCAGAAATTGGGGCACTTTTGAAATTTTCATTTTTGACCAAAATCGACAGGTCCGGGGCTTAGGGAATTTTTCATATGCCACAAAACGGTTGAAGCTCCTGTTCAAAAATGATGCTCCGAAATCAACTTCTGTCACCTAAGTGATACATTTTGGGATAGTACCTAAAGTTTAAAGCAGAAATTGGGGCACTTTTGAAATTTTCATTTTTGACCAAAATCGACAGGTCCGGGGCTTAGGGAATTTCTCATCTGCCACAAAACGGTTGAAGCTCCTGTTCAAAAATGATGCTCCGAAATCAACTTCTGTCACCTAAGTGATACATTTTGAGATAGTACCTAAAGTTTAAAGCAGAAATTGGGGCACTTTTGAAATTTTAATTTTTGACCAAAATCGACAGGTCCGGTGCTTAGGGAATTTCTCATCTGCCACAAAACGGTTGAAGCTCCTGTTCAAAAATGATGCTCCGAAATCAACTTCTGTCACCTTAGTGATACATTTTGGGATAGTACCTAAAGTTTAAAGCAGAAATTGGGGCACTTTTGAAATTTTAATTTTTTGACCAAAATCGACAGGTCCGGGGCTTAGGGAATTTCTCATATGCCACAAAATGGTTGAAGCTCCTGTTCAAAAATGATGCTCCGAAATCAACTTCTGTCACCTTAGTGATACATTTTGGGATAGTACCTAAAGTTTAAAGCAGAAATTGGAGCACCTTTGAAATTTTCATTTTTGACCAAAATCGACAGGTCCGGTGCTTAGGGAATTTCTCATCTGCCACAAAACGGTTGAAGCTCCTGTTCAAAAATGATGCTCCAAAATCAACTTCAGTCACCTTAGTGATACATTTTGGGATAGTACATGAAGTTTAAAGCAGAAATTGGGGCACTTTTGAAATTTTCATTTTTGACCAAAATCGACAGGTCCGGGGCTTAGGGAATTTCTCATATGCCACAAAACGTTTGAAGCTCCTGTTCAAAAATGATGCTCCGAAATCAACTTCTGTCACCTTAGTGATACATTTTGGGATAGTACCTAAAGTTTAAAGCAGAAATTGGGTCACTTTTGAAATTTTCATTTTTGACCAAAATCAACAGGTCTGGGGCTTAGGGAATTTCTCATCTGCCACAAAACGGTTGAAGCACCTGTTCAAAAATGATGCTCTGAAATCAACTTCTGTCACCTTAGTGATACATTTTGAGATAGTACTTAAGTTTAAAGCAGAAATTGGGGCACTTTTGAAATTTTAATTTTTGACCAAAATCAACAGGTCTGGGGCTTAGGGAATTTCTCATATGCCACAAAACGGTTGAAGATCCTGTACAAAAATGATGCTCCGAAATCAACTTCTGTCACCTAAGTGATACATTTTGGGATAGTACCTAAAGTTTAAAGCAGAAATTGGGGCACTTTTGACATTTTCATTTTTTACCAAAATCGACAGGTCCGGGGCTTAGAGAATGTCTCATATGCCACAAAACAGTTGAAGCTCCTGTTCAAAAATGATGCTCTGAAATCAACTTCTGTCACCTTAGTGATACATTTTGGGATAGTACCTAAAGTTTAAAGCAGAAATTGGGGCACTTTTGAAATTTTCATTTTTGACCTAAATCGACAGGTCCGGGGCTTAGGGAATTTCTCATATGCCACAAAACGGTTGAAGCTCCTGTTCAAAAATGATGCTCCAAAATCAACTTCTGTCACCTTAGTGATACATTTTGGGATAGTACCTGAAGTTTAAAGCAGAAATTGGGGCACTTTTGAAATTTTCATTTTTGACCAAAATCGACAGGTCCGGGGCTTAGGGAATTTCTCATATGCCACAAAACGGTTGAAGATCCTGTACAAAAATGATGCTCCGAAATCAACTTCTGTCACCTAAGTGATACATTTTGGGATAGTACCTAAAGTTTAAAGCAGAAATTGGGGCACTTTTGAAATTTTCATTTTTGACCAAAATCGACAAGTCCAGGGCTTAGGGAATTTCTCATCTGCCACAAAACGGTTGAAGCTCCTGTTCTAAAATGATGCTCCGAAATCAACTTCTTTTAACTTAGTGATACATTTTGGGATAGTACCTGAAGTTTAAAGCAGAAATTGGGGCACTTTTGAAATTTTCATTTTTGACTAAAATCGACAGGTCCGGGGCTTAGGGAATTTCTCATATGCCACAAAACGGTTGAAGCTCCTGTTCAAAAATGATGCTCCAAAATCAACTTCTGTCACCTTAGTGATACATTTTGGGATAGTACATAAAGTTTAAAGCAGAAATTGGGGCACTTTTGAAATTTTCATTTTTGACCAAAATTGACTTGTCCGGGGCTTAGGGAACTTCTCATATGCCACAAAACGGTTGAAGCTACTGTTCAAAAATGATGCTCCGAAATCAACTTCTGTCACCTTAGTGATACATTTTGGGATAGTACCTGAAGTTTAAAGTAGAAATTGGGGCACTTTTCAAATTTTCATTTTTGACCAAAATCGACAGGGGCGGGGCTTAGGGAATTTCTCATCTGCCACAAAACGGTTGAAGCTCCTGTTCAAAAATGATGCTCCGAAATCAACTTCTGTCACCTTAGTGATACATTTTGGGATAGTACCTGAAGTTTAAAGCAGAAATTGGGGCACTTTTGAAATTTTCATTTTTGACCTAAATCGACAGGTCCGGGGCTTAGGGAATTTCTCATATGCCACAAAATGGTTGAAGCTCCTGTTCAAAAATGATGCTCCGAAATCAACTTCTGTCACCTTAGTGATACATTTTGGGATAGTACCTAAAGTTTAAAGCAGAAATTGGGGCACTTTTGAAATTTTCATTTTTGACCAAAATCGACAGGTCCGGTGCTTAGGGAATTTCTCATCTGCCACAAAACGGTTGAAGCTCCTGTTCAAAAATGATGCTCCAAAATCAACTTCAGTCACCTTAGTGATACATTTTGGGATAGTACCTAAAGTTTAAAGCAGAAATTGGGTCACTTTTGAAATTTTCATTTTTGACCAAAATCGACAGGTCCGGGGCTTAGGGAATTTCTCATCTGCCACAAAACGGTTGAAGCTCCTGTTCAAAAATGATGCTCCGAAATCAACTTCTGTCACCTTAGTGATACATTTTGAGATAGTACCTAAAGTTTAAAGCAGAAATTGGGGCACTTTTGAAATTTTCATTTTTGACCAAAATCGACAGGTCCGGGGCTTAGGGAATTTTTCATATGCCACAAAACGGTTGAAGCTCCTGTTCAAAAATTATGCTCCGAAATCAACTTCTGTCACCTAAGTGATACATTTTGGGATAGTACCTAAAGTTTAAAGCAGAAATTGGGGCACTTTTGAAATTTTCATTTTTGACCAAAATCGACAGGTCTGGGGCTTAGGGAATTTCTCATATGCCACAAAACGGTTGAAGATCCTGTACAAAAATGATGCTCCGAAATCAACTTCTGTCACCTAAGTGATACATTTTGGGATAGTACCTAAAGTTTAAAGCAGAAATTGGGGCACTTTTGAAATTTTCATTTCTGACCAAAATCGACAGGTCCGGGGCTTAGGGAATTTCTCATCTGCCACAAAACGGTTGAAGCTCCTGTTCTAAAATGATGCTCCGAAATCAACTTCTTTTAACTTAGTGATACATTTTGGGATAGTACCTGAAGTTTAAAGCAGAAATTGGGGCACTTTTGAAATTTTCATTTTTGACCAAAATCGACAGGTCCGGGGCTTAGGGAATTTCTCATATGCCACAAAACGGTTGAAGCTCCTGTTCAAAAATGATGCTCCAAAATCAACTTCTGTCACCTTAGTGATACATTTTGGGATAGTACCTGAAGTTTAAAGCAGAAATTGGGGCACTTTTCAAATTTTCATTTTTGACCAAAATCGACAGGTCCGATACTTAGGGAATTTCTCATATGCCACAAAACGGTTGAAGCTCCTGTTGAAAAATGATGCTCCAAAATCAACTTCTGTCACCTTAGTGATACATTTTGGGATAGTACCTAAAGTTTAAAGCAGAAATTGGGGCACTTTTGAAATTTTCATTTTTGACCAAAATCGACAGGTCCGGGGCTTAGGGAATTTCTCATATGCCACAAAATGGTTGAAGCTCCTGTTCAAAAATGATGCTCCGAAATCAACTTCTGTCACCTTAGTGATACATTTTGGGATAGTACCTAAAGTTTAAAGCAGAAATTGGAGCACCTTTGAAATTTTCATTTTTGACCAAAATCGACAGGTCCGGTGCTTAGGGAATTTCTCATCTGCCACAAAACGGTTGAAGCTCCTGTTCAAAAATGATGCTCCGAAATCAACTTCTGTCACCTAAGTGATACATTTTGGGATAGTACCTAAAGTTTAAAGCAGAAATTGGGGCACTTTTGAAATTTTCATTTTTGACCAAAATCGACAGGTCCGGGTCTTAGGGAATTTCTCATATGCCACAAAACGGTTGAAGATCCTGTACAAAAATGATGCTCCGAAATCAACTTCTGTCACCTAAGTGATACATTTTGGGATAGTACCTAAAGTTTAAAGCAGAAATTGGGGCACTTTTGAAATTTTCATTTTTGACCAAAATCGACAGGTCCGGGGCTTAGGGAATTTCTCATCTGCCACAAAACGGTTGAAGCTCCTGTTCTAAAATGATGCTCCGAAATCAACTTCTTTTAACTTAGTGATACATTTTGGGATAGTACCTGAAGTTTAAAGCAGAAATTGGGGCACTTTTGAAATTTTCATTTTTGACTAAAATCGACAGGTCCGGGGCTTAGGGAATTTCTCATATGCCACAAAACGGTTGAAGCTCCTGTTCAAAAATGATGCTCCAAAATCAACTTCTGTCACCTTAGTGATACATTTTGGGATAGTACATAAAGTTTAAAGCAGAAATTGGGGCACTTTTGAAATTTTCATTTTTGACCAAAATTGACTGGTCCGGGGCTTAGGGAACTTCTCATATGCCACAAAACGGTTGAAGCTACTGTTCAAAAATGATGCTCCGAAATCAACTTCTGTCACCTTAGTGATACATTTTGGGATAGTACCTGAAGTTTAAAGTAGAAATTGGGGCACTTTTGAAATTTTCATTTTTGACCAAAATCGACAGGGGCGGGGCTTAGGGAATTTCTCATATGCCACAAAACGGTTGAAGCTCCTGTTCAAAAATGATGCTCCGAAATCAACTTCTGTCACCTTAGTGATACATTTTGGGATAGTACCTGAAGTTTAAAGCAGAAATTGGGGCACTTTTGAAATTTTTATTTTTGACCAAAATCGACAGGTCCGGGGCTTAGGGAATTTCTCATATGCCACAAAACGGTTGAAGCTCCTGTTCAAAAATGATGCTCCGAAATCAACTTCTGTCACCATTTTGGGATAGTACCTAAAGTTTAAAGCAGAAATTTGGGCACTTTTGAAATTTTAATTTTTGACCAAAATCGACAGGTCCGGGGCTTAGGGAATTTCTCATATGCCACAAAACGGTTGAAGCTCCTGTTCAAAAATGATGCTTCCGAAATCAACTTCTGTCACCTTAGTGATACATTTTGGGATAGTACCTGAAGTTTAAAGCAGAAATTGGGGCACTTTTGAAGTTTTCATTTTTGACAAAAATCGACAGGTCCGGAGCTTAGGGAATTTCTCATCTGCCACAAAACGGTTGAAGCTCCTGTTCAAAAATGATGCTCCGAAATCAACTTCTGTCACCTTAGTGATACATTTTGGGATAGTACCAAAAGTTTAAAGCACAAATTGGGGCACTTTTGAAATTTTTATTTTTGACCAAAATCGACAGGTCCGGGGCTTAGGGAATTTCTCATCTGCCACAAAACGGTTGAAGCTCCTGTTCAAAAATGATGCTCCGAAATCAACTTCTGTCACCTTAGTGATACATTTTGGGACAGTACCTAAAGTTTAAAGCAGAAATTGGGGCACTTTTGAAATTTTAATTTTTGACCAAAATCGACAGGTCCGGGGCTTAGGGAATTTCTCATATGCCACAAAACGGTTGAAGCTCCTGTTCAAAAATGATGCTCCGAAATCAACTTCTGTCACCTTAGTGATACATTTTGGGATAGTACCTAAAGTTTAAAGCAGAAATTGGGGCACTTTTGAAATTTTAATTTTTGACCAAAATCGACAGGTCCGGGGCTTAGGGAATTTCTCATATGCCACAAAACGGTTGAAGCTCCTGTTCAAAAATGATGCTTCCGAAATCAACTTCTGTCACCTTAGTGATACATTTTGGGATAGTACCTGAAGTTTAAAGCAGAAATTGGGGCACTTTTGAAGTTTTCATTTTTGACAAAAATCGACAGGTCCGGGGCTTAGGGAATTTCTCATCTGCCACAAAACGGTTGAAGCTCCTGTTCAAAAATGATGCTCCGAAATCAACTTCTGTCACCTTAGTGATACATTTTGGGATAGTACCAAAAGTTTAAAGCACAAATTGGGGCACTTTTGAAATTTTTATTTTTGACCAAAATCGACAGGTCCGGGGCTTAGGGAATTTCTCATCTGTCACAAAACGGTTGAAGCTCCTGTTCAAAAATGATGCTCCGAAATCAACTTCTGTCACCTTAGTGATACATTTTGAGATAGTACCTAAAGTTTAAAGCAGAAATTGGGGCACTTTTGAAATTTTAATTTTTGACCAAAATCGACAGGTCCGGGGCTTAGGGAATTTCTCATATGCCACAAAACGGTTGAAGCTCCTGTTCAAAAATGATGCTCCGAAATCAACTTCTGTCACCTTAGTGATACATTTTGGGATAGTACCTAAAGTTTAAAGCAGAAATTGGGGCACTTTTGAAATTTTAATTTTTGACCAAAATCGACAGGTCCGGTGCTTAGGGAATTTCTCATCTGCCACAAAACGGTTGAAGCTCCTGTTCAAAAATTATGCTCCGAAATCAACTTCTGTCACCTAAGTGATACATTTTGGGATAGTACCTAAAGTTTAAAGCAGAAATTGGGGCACTTTTGAAATTTTCATTTTTGACCAAAATCGACAGGTCTGGGGCTTAGGGAATTTCTCATATGCCACAAAACGGTTGAAGATCCTGTACAAAAATGATGCTCCGAAATCAACTTCTGTCACCTAAGTGATACATTTTGGGATAGTACCTAAAGTTTAAAGCAGAAATTGGGGCACTTTTGAAATTTTCATTTTTGACCAAAATCGACAGGTCCGGGGCTTAGGGAATTTCTCATCTGCCACAAAACGGTTGAAGCTCCTGTTCTAAAATGATGCTCCGAAATCAACTTCTTTTAACTTAGTGATACATTTTGGGATAGTACCTGAAGTTTAAAGCAGAAATTGGGGCACTTTTGAAATTTTCATTTTTGACTAAAATCGACAGGTCCGGGGCTTAGGGAATTTCTCATATGCCACAAAACGGTTGAAGCTCCTGTTCAAAAATGATGCTCCAAAATCAACTTCTGTCACCTTAGTGATACATTTTGGGATAGTACCTGAAGTTTAAAGCAGAAATTGGGGCACTTTTGAAATTTTCATTTTTGACCTAAATCGACAGGTCCGGGGCTTAGGGAATTTCTCATATGCCACAAAACGGTTGAAGCTCCTGTTCAAAAATGATGCTCCGAAATCAACTTCTGTCACCTTAGTGATACATTTTGGGATAGTACCTAAAGTTTAAAGCAGAAATTGGGGCACTTTTGAAATTTTCATTTTTGACCAAAATCGACAGGTCCGGTGCTTAGGGAATTTCTCATCTGCCACAAAACGGTTGAAGCTCCTGTTCAAAAATGATGCTCCGAAATCAACTTCTGTCACCTTAATGATACATTTTGAGATAGTACTTAAGTTTAAAGCAGAAATTGGGGCACTTTTGAAATTTTAATTTTTGACCAAAATCGACAGGTTTAGGGCTTAGGGAATTTCTCATATGCCACAAAACGGTTGAAGATCCTGTACAAAAATGATGCTCCGAAATCAACTTCTGTCACCTAAGTGATACATTTTGGGATAGTACCTAAAGTTTAAAGCAGAAATTGGGGCACTTTTGAAATTTTCATTTTTGACCTAAATCGACAGGTCCGGGGCTTAGGGAATTTCTCATATGCCACAAAACGGTTGAAGCTCCTGTTCAAAAATGATGCTCCAAAATCAACTTCTGTCACCTTAGTGATAAATTTTGGGATAGTACCTAAAGTTTAAAGCAGAAATTGGGGCACTTTTGAAATTTTCATTTTTGACCAAAATCGACAGGTCCGGGGCTTAGGGAATTTTTCATATGCCACAAAACGGTTGAAGCTCCTGTTCAAAAATGATGCTCCGAAATCAACTTCTGTCACCTAAGTGATACATTTTGGGACAGTACCTAAAGTTTAAAGCAGAAATTGGGGCACTTTTGAAATTTTAATTTTTGACCAAAATCGACAGGTCCGGGGCTTAGGGAATTTCTCATATGCCACAAAACGGTTGAAGCTCCTGTTCAAAAATGATGCTCCGAAATCAACTTCTGTCACCTTAGTGATACATTTTGGGATAGTACCTAAAGTTTAAAGCAGAAATTGGGGCACTTTTGAAATTTTAATTTTTGACCAAAATCGACAGGTCCGGGGCTTAGGGAATTTCTCATATGCCACAAAACGGTTGAAGCTCCTGTTCAAAAATGATGCTTCCGAAATCAACTTCTGTCACCTTAGTGATACATTTTGGGATAGTACCTGAAGTTTAAAGCAGAAATTGGGGCACTTTTGAAGTTTTCATTTTTGACAAAAATCGACAGGTCCGGGGCTTAGGGAATTTCTCATCTGCCACAAAACGGTTGAAGCTCCTGTTCAAAAATGATGCTCCGAAATCAACTTCTGTCACCTTAGTGATACATTTTGGGATAGTACCAAAAGTTTAAAGCACAAATTGGGGCACTTTTGAAATTTTTATTTTTGACCAAAATCGACAGGTCCGGGGCTTAGGGAATTTCTCATCTGTCACAAAACGGTTGAAGCTCCTGTTCAAAAATGATGCTCCGAAATCAACTTCTGTCACCTTAGTGATACATTTTGGGATAGTACCAAAAGTTTAAAGCACAAATTGGGGCACTTTTGAAATTTTAATTTTTGACCAAAATCGACAGGTCCGGGGCTTAGGGAATTTCTCATATGCCACAAAACGGTTGAAGCTCCTGTTCAAAAATGATGCTCCGAAATCAACTTCTGTCACCTTAGTGATACATTTTGGGATAGTACCTAAAGTTTAAAGCAGAAATTGGGGCACTTTTGAAATTTTAATTTTTGACCAAAATCGACAGGTCCGGTGCTTAGGGAATTTCTCATCTGCCACAAAACGGTTGAAGCTCCTGTTCAAAAATGATGCTCCGAAATCAACTTCTGTCACCTAAGTGATACATTTTGGGATAGTACCTAAAGTTTAAAGCAGAAATTGGGGCACTTTTGAAATTTTCATTTTTGACCAAAATCGACAGGTCTGGGGCTTAGGGAATTTCTCATATGCCACAAAACGGTTGAAGATCCTGTACAAAAATGATGCTCCGAAATCAACTTCTGTCACCTAAGTGATACATTTTGGGATAGTACCTAAAGTTTAAAGCAGAAATTGGGGCACTTTTGAAATTTTCATTTTTGACCAAAATCGACAGGTCCGGGGCTTAGGGAATTTCTCATCTGCCACAAAACGGTTGAAGCTCCTGTTCTAAAATGATGCTCCGAAATCAACTTCTTTTAACTTAGTGATACATTTTGGGATAGTACCTGAAGTTTAAAGCAGAAATTGGGGCACTTTTGAAATTTTCATTTTTGACTAAAATCGACAGGTCCGGGGCTTAGGGAATTTCTCATATGCCACAAAACGGTTGAAGCTCCTGTTCAAAAATGATGCTCCAAAATCAACTTCTGTCACCTTAGTGATACATTTTGGGATAGTACATAAAGTTTAAAGCAGAAATTGGGGCACTTTTGAAATTTTCATTTTTGACCAAAATTGACTGGTTCGGGGCTTAGGGAACTTCTCATATGCCACAAAACGGTTGAAGCTCCTGTTCAAAAGTGATGCTCCGAAATCAACTTCTGTCACCTTAGTGATACATTTTGGGATAGTACCTGAAGTTTAAAGTAGAAATTGGGGCACTTTTGAAATTTTCATTTTTGACCAAAATCGACAGGTCCGGGGCTTAGGGAATTTCTCATATGCCACAAAACGGTTGAAGCTCCTGTTCAAAAATGATGCTCCAAAATCAACTTCTGTCACCTTAGTGATACATTTTGGGATAGTACCTGAAGTTTAAAGCAGAAATTGGGGCACTTTTCAAATTTTCATTTTTGACCAAAATCGACAGATCCGGTACTTAGGGAATTTCTCATATGCCACAAAACGGTTGAAGCTCCTGTTCAAAAATGATGCTCCGAAATCAACTTCTGTCACCTTAGTGATACATTTTGGGATAGTACCTAAAGTTTAAAGCAGAAATTGGGGCACTTTTGAAATTTTCATTTTTGACCAAAATCGACAGGTCCGGTGCTTAGGGAATTTCTCATCTGCCACAAAACGGTTGAAGCTCCTGTTCAAAAATGATGCTCCGAAATCAACTTCTGACACCTTAATGATACATTTTGAGATAGTACTTAAGTTTAAAGCAGAAATTGGGGCACTTTTGAAATTTTAATTTTTGACCAAAATCGACAGGTTTAGGGCTTAGGGAATTTCTCATATGCCACAAAACGGTTGAAGATCCTGTACAAAAATGATGCTCCGAAATCAACTTCTGTCACCTAAGTGATACATTTTGGGATAGTACCTAAAGTTTAAAGCAGAAATTGGGGCACTTTTGAAATTTTCATTTTTGACCTAAATCGACAGGTCCGGGGCTTAGGGAATTTCTCATATGCCACAAAACGGTTGAAGCTCCTGTTCAAAAATGATGCTCCAAAATCAACTTCTGTCACCTTAGTGATAAATTTTGGGATAGTACCTAAAGTTTAAAGCAGAAATTGGGGCACTTTTGAAATTTTCATTTTTGACCAAAATCGACAGGTCCGGGGCTTAGGGAATTTTTCATATGCCACAAAACGGTTGAAGCTCCTGTTCAAAAATGATGCTCCGAAATCAACTTCTGTCACCTAAGTGATACATTTTGGGATAGTACCTAAAGTTTAAAGCAGAAATTGGGGCACTTTTGAAATTTTCATTTTTGACCAAAATCGACAGGTCTGGGGCTTAGGGAATTTCTCATATGCCACAAAACGGTTGAAGATCCTGTACAAAAATGATGCTCCGAAATCAACTTCTGTCACCTAAGTGATACATTTTGGGATAGTACCTAAAGTTTAAAGCAGAAATTGGGGCACTTTTGAAATTTTCATTTTTGACCAAAATCGACAGGTCCGGGGGCTTAGGGAATTTCTCATCTGCCACAAAACGGTTGAAGCTCCTGTTCTAAAATGATGCTCCGAAATCAACTTCTTTTAACTTAGTGATACATTTTGGGATAGTACCTGAAGTTTAAAGCAGAAATTGGGGCACTTTTGAAATTTTCATTTTTGACTAAAATCGACAGGTCCGGGGCTTAGGGAATTTCTCATATGCCACAAAACGGTTGAAGCTCCTGTTCAAAAATGATGCTCCAAAATCAACTTCTGTCACCTTAGTGATACATTTTGGGATAGTACATAAAGTTTAAAGCAGAAATTGGGGCACTTTTGAAATTTTCATTTTTGACCAAAATTGACTGGTTCGGGGCTTAGGGAACTTCTCATATGCCACAAAACGGTTGAAGCTCCTGTTCAAAAGTGATGCTCCGAAATCAACTTCTGTCACCTTAGTGATACATTTTGGGATAGTACCTGAAGTTTAAAGTAGAAATTGGGGCACTTTTGAAATTTTCATTTTTGACCAAAATCGACAGGTCCGGGGCTTAGGGAATTTCTCATATGCCACAAAATGGTTGAAGCTCCTGTTCAAAAATGATGCTCCAAAATCAACTTCTGTCACCTTAGTGATACATTTTGGGATAGTACCTGAAGTTTAAAGCAGAAATTGGGGCACTTTTCAAATTTTCATTTTTGACCAAAATCGACAGGTCCGGTACTTAGGGAATTTCTCATATGCCACAAAACGGTTGAAGCTCCTGTTCAAAAATGATGCTCCGAAATCAACTTCTGTCACCTTAGTGATACATTTTGGGATAGTACCTAAAGTTTAAAGCAGAAATTGGGGCACTTTTGAAATTTTCATTTTTGACCAAAATCGACAGGTCCGGTGCTTAGGGAATTTCTCATCTGCCACAAAACGGTTGAAGCTCCTGTTCAAAAATGATGCTCCGAAATCAACTTCTGTCACCTTAATGATACATTTTGGGATAGTACCTGAAGTTTAAAGCAGAAATTGGGGCACTTTTGAAATTTTCATTTTTGACTAAAATCGACAGGTCCGGGGCTTAGGGAATTTCTCATATGCCACAAAACGGTTGAAGCTCCTGTTCAAAAATGATGCTCCAAAATCAACTTCTGTCACCTTAGTGATACATTTTGGGATAGTACATAAAGTTTAAAGCAGAAATTGGGGCACTTTTGAAATTTTCATTTTTGACCAAAATCGACAAGTCCAGGGCTTAGGGAATTTCTCATCTGCCACAAAACGGTTGAAGCTCCTGTTCTAAAATGATGCTCCGAAATCAACTTCTTTTAACTTAGTGATACATTTTGGGATAGTACCTGAAGTTTAAAGCAGAAATTGGGGCACTTTTGAAATTTTCATTTTTGACTAAAATCGACAGGTCCGGGGCTTAGGGAATTTCTCATATGCCACAAAACGGTTGAAGCTCCTGTTCAAAAATGATGCTCCAAAATCAACTTCTGTCACCTTAGTGATACATTTTGGGATAGTACATAAAGTTTAAAGCAGAAATTGGGGCACTTTTGAAATTTTCATTTTTGACCAAAATTGACTTGTCCGGGGCTTAGGGAACTTCTCATATGCCACAAAACGGTTGAAGCTACTGTTCAAAAATGATGCTCCGAAATCAACTTCTGTCACCTTAGTGATACATTTTGGGATAGTACCTGAAGTTTAAAGTAGAAATTGGGGCACTTTTCAAATTTTCATTTTTGACCAAAATCGACAGGGGCGGGGCTTAGGGAATTTCTCATCTGCCACAAAACGGTTGAAGCTCCTGTTCAAAAATGATGCTCCGAAATCAACTTCTGTCACCTTAGTGATACATTTTGGGATAGTACCTGAAGTTTAAAGCAGAAATTGGGGCACTTTTGAAATTTTCATTTTTGACCAAAATCGACAGGTCCGGTGCTTAGGGAATTTCTCATCTGCCACAAAACGGTTGAAGCTCCTGTTCAAAAATGATGCTCCAAAATCAACTTCAGTCACCTTAGTGATACATTTTGGGATAGTACCTGAAGTTTAAAGCAGAAATTGGGGCACTTTTGAAATTTTCATTTTTGACCAAAATCGACAGGTCCGGGGCTTAGGGAATTTCTCATATGCCACAAAACGGTTGAAGCTCCTGTTCAAAAATGATGCTCCGAAATCAACTTCTGTCACCTTAGTGATACATTTTGGGATAGTACCTAAAGTTTAAAGCAGAAATTGGGTCACTTTTGAAATTTTCATTTTTGACCAAAATCAACAGGTCTGGGGCTTAGGGAATTTCTCATCTGCCACAAAACGGTTGAAGCTCCTGTTCAAAAATGATGCT